>NW_027552853.1:0-54304 GCF_045843805.1 Urocitellus parryii | reverse complement strand
ATCATCAAGATTGGGTGAAAACATGTTTGCTGAGATTTCCGGAAACTCAGCAAAACATGTTTGCTGAGATTTTGGAAGCTTGGCAACCCCTTTCAATGAAAGTGATGCTCGTCAGTCTCTGCATGGGGCTACTACAATAGGACACAAACCGAAGCGATGGAACTTGGAACTACATTATTGTGCCAAGTTTCAAAGAGCTAGCACAAACCGTGTTTGATTTAGAGTTCCAAATACATGTATCCATATAGGAGAAAACAGAGTGAAACCCAAACATGAAAACGGTTACTGCAAAGGAACGGTTTAACCTAGAAGAACGAAATTTGGTGCGCCAAGTGGGATTGGTGTACTGATCATTAAATGGAAGTATCATCAAGATTGGGTGAAAAAATATTTGCTGACATTTCCGGAAACTCGTCGTTTTTTGGAAGTTGGCAACCCCTTTCAATGAAAGTGATTCTCGTCAGTCTCTGCTTGGGGCTACTTCAATAGGACACAAACCATAGTGATAGAACTTGGAACTACATTATTGTGCCAAGTTTCAAAGAGCTAGCACAAACCGCGTGTGATTTAGAGTTCCAAATACATGTATCCATAGAGGAGAAAACAGAGTGAAACCTAAACATGAAAACGGTTACTGCAAAGGAACTGTTTAACCTAGAAGAACGCAATTTGGTGAGCCAAGTGGGATTTGTGTACTGATCATTACCTGCAAGTATCAAAAGTTTGGGTAAAAAAATGTTTGCTGAGATTTCCGGAAACTCTTAGTTTTTTGGAAGCTTGGCAACCCCTTTCAATGAAAGAGTTTCTCGTCAGTCTCTGCTTGGGGGTACTTTAATAGAACACAAACCATAGCGATAGAACTTGGAACTACATTATTGTGCCACGTTTCAAAGTGCTAACACAAACCGTGTTTGATTTAGAGTTCCAACTGCATGTATCCATAGAGGAGTAAACAGAGTGAAACCTAAACATGAAAACGGTTACTGCAAAGGAATGGTTTAACCTACAAGAAGGCAATTTGGTGAGCCAAGTGGGATTGGTGTACTGATGATTACCTGCAAGTATCATCAAGATTGGGTGAAAACATATTAGCTGAGATTTCCGGAAACTCGTGTTTTTTTGGAAGCTTGGCAACCCCTTTCAATGAAAGTGATTCTCGTCAGTCTCTGCTTGGGGCTACTTCCACAGGACACAAACCATAGCGATAGAACTTGGAACTACATTATTGTGCCAAGTTTCAAAGAGCTAGCACAAACCGTGTTTGATTTAGAGTTCCAAATACATGTATCCATAGAGGAGAAAACAGAGTGAAACCTAAACATGTAAACGGTTACTGCAAAGGAACGGTTTGACCTAGAAAAACGAAATTTGGTGATCCAAGTGGGACTGGTGTACTGATCATTACGTGCAAGTATCATCAAGATTGGATGAAAAAAATGTTTGCTGAGATTTCAGGAAAATCTTAGATTTTTCGAAGCTTGGCAACCCCTTTCAATGAAAGAGATTCTCGTCAGTCTCTGCTTGGGGGTACTTTAATAGAACACAAACCATAGCGATAGAACTTGGAACTACATTATTGTGCCACGTTTCAAAGTGCTAGCACAAACCGTGTTTGATTTAGAGTTCCAACTACATGTATCCATAGAGGAGTAAACAGAGTGAAACCTAAACATTAAAACGGTTACTGCAAAGGAACGTTTTAACCTAGAAAAACGAAATTTGGTGAGCCAAGTGGAATTTGTCTACTGATCATTACCTGCAAGTATCATCAAGATTGGGTGAAAACATATTAGCTGAGATTTCCGGAAACTCGTGGTTTTTTGGAAGCTTGGCAACCCCTTTCAATGAAAGTGATTCTCGTCAGTCTCTGCTTGGGGCTACTTCCATAGGACACAAACCATAGCGATAGAAATTGGAACTACATTATTGTGCCAAGTTTCAAAGGGCTAGCACAAACCGTGTTTGATTTAGAGTTCCAAATACATGTATCCATAGAGGAGAAAACAGAGTGAAACCTAAACATGAAAACGGTTACTGCAAAGGAATAGTTTAACCTAGAAGAATGCAGTTTGGTGAGCCAAGTGGGATTGGTGTACTGATCATTACCTGCAAGTATCATCAAGATTGGGTGAAAATATATTTGCTGAGATTTCCGGAAACTCGTGGTTTTTTGGAAGCTTGGCAACCCCTTTCAATGAAAGTGATTCTCGTCAGTCTCTGCTTCGGGCTACTTCAATAGGACACAAACCATAGCGATAGAACTTGGAACTACATTATTGTGCCAAGTTTCAAAGAGCTAGAACCAACCGTGTTTGATTTAGAGTTCCAACTACATGTATCCTTATAGGAGAAAACTGAGTGAAACCTAAACATGAAAACGGTTACTGCAAAGGAACTGTTTAACCTAGAAGAACGCAATTAGGTGAGCCAAGTGGGATTGGTGTACTGATCATTACCTGCAAGTATCATCAAGATTGGGTGAAAAAATATTTGCTGAGATTTCCGGAAACTCGTAGTTTTTTGGAAGCTTGGCAACCTCTTTCAATGAAAGTGATGCTCCTCAGTCTCTGCTTGGGGCTACTTCAATAGGACACAAACCATAGCGATAGAACTTGGAACTACATTATTGTGCCAAGTTTCAAGGACCTAGCACAAACCGTGTTTGATTTAGAGTTCCAACTACATGTATCCATATAGGAGAAAATAGAGTGAAACCTAAACATGAAAACGGTTACTCTAAAGGAATGGTTGAACCTAGAAGAACGAAATTTGGTGAGCCAAGTGGGATTTGTGTACTGACCCTTACCTGCAAGTATGAAAAGTTTGGGTGAAAAAATGTTTGCTGAGATTTCCGGTAACTCGTAGTTTTTTGGAAGCTTGGCAACCCCTTTCAATGAATGTGATTCTCGTCAGTCTCTGCTTGGGGCTACTTCAATAGGACACAAACCATAGCGACCGAACTTGGAACTACATTATTCTGCCACGTTTCAAAGAGCTAGCACAAACGGTGTTTGATTTAGAGTTCCAACTACATGTATCCATATAGGAGAAAACAGAGTGAAACCTAAACATGAAAACGGTTACTGCAAACTAACGGTTTAACCTAGAAGAACGCAATTAGGTGAGCCAAGTGGTATTGGTGTACTGATCATTACATGCAAGTATCATCAAGATTGGGTGAAAAAATGTTTGCTGAGATTTCCGGAAACTCGTAGTTTTTTGGAAGCTTGGCAACCCCTTTCAATGAAAGTGATTCTCGTCAGTCTCTGCTTGGGGCTACTTCAATAGGACACAAACCATAGCGATAGAACTTGGAACTACATTATTGTGCCAAGTTTCAAGGACCTAGCACAAACCGTGTTTGATTTAGAGTTCCAACTACGTGTATCCATATAGGAGAAAATAGAGTGAAACCTAAACATGAAAACGGTTACTCTAAAGGAATGGTTGAACCTAGAAGAACGAAATTTGGTGAGCCAAGTGGGATTTGTGTACTGACCCTTACCTGCAAGTATGAAAAGTTTGGGTGAAAAAAATGTTTGCTGAGATTTCCGGTAACTCGTAGTTTTTTGGAAGCTTGGCAACCCCTTTCAATGAATGTGATTCTCGTCAGTCTCTGCTTGGGGCTACTTCAATAGGACACAAACCATAGCGACCGAACTTGGAACTACATTATTCTGCCACGTTTCAAAGAGCTAGCACAAACGGTGTTTGATTTAGAGTTCCAACTACATGTATCCATATAGGAGAAAACAGAGTGAAACCTAAACATGAAAACGGTTACTGCAAACTAACGGTTTAACCTAGAAGAACGCAATTAGGTGAGCCAAGTGGTATTGGTGTACTGATCATTACATGCAAGTATCATCAAGATTGGGTGAAAAAATGTTTGCTGAGATTTCAGGAAACTCGTCGTTTTTTGGAAGCTTGGCAACCCCTTTCAATGAAAGTGATTCTCGTCAGTCTCTGCTTGGGGCTACTTCAATAGGACACAAACCGTAGCGATAGAACTTGGAACTACATTATTGTGCCAAGTTTCAAAGAGCTAGCACAAACCGTGTTGGATTTATTGTTCCAACTACATGTATCCATATAGGAGAAAACAGAGTGAAACCTAAACATGAAAACGGTTACTGCAAAGGAACGGTTAAACCTAGAAGATCGAAATTTGGTGAGCCAAGTGGGATTTGTCTACTGATCATTACCTGCAAGTATCAAAAGTTTGGGTGAAAAAATGTTTGCTGAGATTTCCGGAAACTCTTAGTTTTTTGGAAGCTTGGCAACCCCTTTCAATGAAAGAGATTCTCGTCAGTCTCTGCTTGGGGGTACTTTAATAGAACACAAACCATAGCGATAGAACTTGGAACTACATTATTGTGCCACGTTTCAAAGTGCTAGCACAAACCGTGTTTGATTTAGAGTTCCAACTGCATGTATCCATAGAGGAGTAAACAGAGTGAAACCTAAACATGAAAACGGTTACTGCAAAGGAATGGTTTAACCTAGAAGAACGCAGTTTGGTGAGCCAAGTGGGATTGGTGTACTGATCATTACCTGCAAGTATCATCAAGATTGGGTGAAAACATATTAGCTGAGATTTCCGGAAACTCGTGGTTTTTTGGAAGCTTGGCAACACCTTTAAATGAAAGTGATTCTCGTCAGTCTCTGCTTGGGGCTACTTCCATAGGACACAAACCATAGCGATAGAACTTGGAACTACATTACTGTGCCAAGTTTCAAAGATTTAGCACAAACCGTGTTTGATTTAGAGTTCCAACTACATGTATCCATATAGGAGAAAACAGAGTGAAACCTAAACATGAAAACTGTTACTGCAAAGGAACTGTTTGACCTAGAAAAACGAAATTTGGTGATCCAAGTGGGACTGGTGTACTGATCATTACGTGCAAGTATCATCAAGATTGGATGAAAAAATGTTTGCTGAGATTTCAGGAAAATCTTAGATTTTTGGAAGCTTGGCAACCCCTTTCAATGAAAGTGATTCTCGTCAGTCTCTGCTTGGGGCTACTTCAATAGGACACAAACCATAGCGATAGAACTTGGAACTACATTATTGTGCCAAGTTTCAAAGAGCTAGTACCAACCGTGTTTGATTTAGAGTTCCAACTACATGTATCCATATAGGAGAAAACTGAGTGAAACCTAAACATGAAAACGGTTACTGCAAAGGAACGGTTTAACCTACAAGAAGGCAATTTGGTGAGCCAAGTGGATTTGGTGTACTGATCATTACCTGCAAGTATCATCAAGATTGGGTGAAAACATGTTTGCTGAGATTTCCGGAAACTCGTAGTTTTTTGGAAGCTTGGCCACCCCTTTCAATGAAAGTGATTCTCGTCAGTCTCTGCTTGGGGCTACTTCAATAGGACACAAACCATAGCGATAGAACATGGAACTACATTATTGTGCCAAGTTTCAAAGAGGTAGCACAAACCGTGTGGATTTATAGTTCCAACTACATGTATCCATATAGGAGAAAACAGAGTGAAACCTAAACATGAAAACGGTTCCTGCAAAGGAACGGTTTAACCTACAAGAAGGCAATTTGGTGAGCCAAGTGGGATTGGTGTACTGATCATTACCTGCAAGTATCATCAAGATTGGGTGAAAAAATGTTTGCTGAGATTTCCGGAAACTCGTAGTTTTTTGGAAGCTTGGCAACCTCTTTCAATGAAAGTAATGCTCCTCAGTCTCTGCTTGGGGCTACTTCAATAGGACACAAACCATAGCGATAGAACTTGGAACTACATTATTGTGCCAAGTTTCAAGGACCTAGCACAAACCGTGTTTGATTTAGAGTTCCAACTACATGTATCCATATAGGAGAAAATAGAGTGAAACCTAAACATGAAAACGGTTACTCTAAAGGAATGGTTGAACCTAGAAGAACGAAATTTGGTGAGCCAAGTGGGATTTGTGTACTGACCCTTACCTGCAAGTATGAAAAGTTTGGGTGAAAAAATATTTGCTGAGATTTCCGGAAACTCGTAGTTTTTTGGAAGCTTGGCAACCCCTTTCAATGAATGTGATTCTCGTCAGTCTCTGCTTGGGGTTACTTCAATAGGACACAAACCATAGCGACCGAACTTGGAACTACATTATTCTGTCACGTTTCAAAGAGCTAGCACAAATGGTGTTTGATTTAGAGTTCCAACTACATGTATCCATATAGGAGAAAACAGAGTGAAACCTAAACATGAAAACGGTTCCTGCAAAGGAACGGTTTAACCTAGAAGAACGCAATTAGGTGAGCCAAGTGGTATTGGTGTACTGATCATTACATGCAAGTATCATCAAGATTGGGTGAAAAAATGTTTGCTGAGATTTCAGGAAACTCGTAGTTTTTTGGAAGCTTGGCAACCCCTTTCAATGAAAGTATTGCTCGTCAGTCTCTGCTTGGTGCTACTTCAATAGGACACAAACCATAGCGATAGAACTTGGAACTACATTATTGTGCCAAGTTTCAAGGACCTAGCACAAACCGTGTTTGATTTAGAGTTCCAACTACATGTATCCATATAGGAGAAAATAGAGTGAAACCTAAACATGAAAACGGTTACTCTAAAGGAATGGTTGAACCTAGAAGAACGAAATTTGGTGAGCCAAGTGGGATTTGTGTACTGACCCTTACCTGCAAGTATGAAAAGTTTGGGTGAAAAAATGTTTGCTGAGATTTCCGGTAACTCGTAGTTTTTTGGAAGCTTGGCAACCCCTTTCAATGAATGTGATTCTCGTCAGTCTCTGCTTGGGGCTACTTCAATAGGACACAAACCATAGCGACCGAACTTGGAACTACATTATTCTGCCACGTTTCAAAGAGCTAGCACAAACGGTGTTTGATTTAGAGTTCCAACTACATGTATCCATATAGGAGAAAACAGAGTGAAACCTAAACATGAAAACGGTTACTGCAAACTAACGGTTTAACCTAGAAGAACGCAATTAGGTGAGCCAAGTGGTATTGGTGTACTGATCATTACATGCAAGTATCATCAAGATTGGGTGAAAAAATGTTTCCTGAGATTTCAGGAAACTCGTCGTTTTTTGGAAGCTTGGCAACCCCTTTCAATGAAAGTGATTCTCGTCAGTCTCTGCTTGGGGCTACTTCAATAGGACACAAACCGTAGCGATAGAACTTGGAACTACATTATTGTGCCAAGTTTCAAAGAGCTAGCACAAACCGTGTTGGATTTATTGTTCCAACTACATGTATCCATATAGGAGAAAACAGAGTGAAACCTAAACATGAAAACGGTTACTGCAAAGGAACGGTTAAACCTAGAAGAGCGAAATTTGGTGAGCCAAGTGGGATTTGTCTACTGATCATTACCTGCAAGTATCAAAAGTTTGGGTGAAGAAATGTTTGCTGAGATTTCCGGAAACTCTTAGTTTTTTGGAAGCTTGGCAACCCCTTTCAATGAAAGAGATTCTCGTCAGTCTCTGCTTGGGGGTACTTTAATAGAACACAAACCATAGCGATAGAACTTGGAACTACATTATTGTGCCACGTTTCAAAGTGCTAGCACAAACCGTGTTTGATTTAGAGTTCCAACTGCATGTATCCATAGAGGAGTAAACAGAGTGAAACCTAAACATGAAAACGGTTACTGCAAAGGAATGGTTTAACCTAGAAGAACGCAGTTTGGTGAGCCAAGTGGGATTGGTGTACTGATCATTACCTGCAAGTATCATCAAGATTGGGTGAAAACATATTAGCTGAGATTTCCGGAAACTCGTGGTTTTTTGGAAGCTTGGCAACCCCTTTCAATGAAAGTGATTCTCGTCAGTCTCTGCTTGGGCTACTTCCATAGGACACAAACCATAGCGATAGAACTTGGAACTACATTACTGTGCCAAGTTTCAAAGATTTAGCACAAACCGTGTTTGATTTAGAGTTCCAACTACATGTATCCATATAGGAGAAAACAGAGTGAAACCTAAACATGAAAACTGTTACTGCAAAGGAACTGTTTGACCTAGAAAAACGAAATTTGGTGATCCAAGTGGGACTGGTGTACTGATCATTACGTGCAAGTATCATCAAGATTGGATGAAAAAATGTTTGCTGAGATTTCAGGAAAATCTTAGATTTTGGAAGCTTGGCAACCCCTTTCAATGAAAGTGATTCTCGTCAGTCTCTACTTGGGGCTACTTCAATAGGACACAAACCATAGTGATAGAACATGGAACTACATTATTTTGCCAAGTTTCAAGGAGCTAGCAGAAACCGTGTTTGATTTAGAGTTCCAACTACCTGTATCCATATAGGAGAAAACAGAGTGAAACATAAACATGAAAACGGTTCCTGCAAAGGAACGGTTTAACCTAGAAGAACGCAATTTGGTGAGCCAAGTGGGATTGGTGTACTGATCATTACCTGCAAGTATCATCAAGATTGGGTGAAAATATATTTGCTGAGATTTCCGGAAACTCGTGGTTTTTTGGAAGCTTGGCAACCCCTTTCAATGAAAGTGATTCTCGTCAGTCTCTGCTTGGGGCTACTTCAATAGGACACAAACCATAGCGATAGAACTTGGAACTACATTATTGTGCCAAGTTTGAAAGAGCTAGTACCAACCGTGTTTGATTTAGAGTTCCAACTACATGTATCCATATAGGAGAAACTGAGTGAAACCTAAACATGAAAACGGTTACTGCAAAGGAACGGTTTAACCTACAAGAAGGCAATTTGGTGAGCCAAGTGGATTTGGTGTACTGATCATTACCTGCAAGTATCATCAAGATTGGGTGAAAACATGTTTGCTGAGATTTCCGGAAACTCGTAGTTTTTTGGAAGCTTGGCCACCGCTTTCAATGAAAGTGATTCTCGTCAGTCTCTGCTTGGGGCTACTTCAATAGGACACAAACCATAGCGATAGAACATGGAACTACATTATTGTGCCAAGTTTCAAAGAGGTAGCACAAACCGTGTGGATTTATAGTTCCAACTACATGTATCCATATAGGAGAAAACAGAGTGAAACCTAAACATGAAAACGGTTCCTGCAAAGGAACGGTTTAACCTACAAGAAGGCAATTTGGTGAGCCAAGTGGGATTGGTGTACTGATCATTACCTGCAAGTATCATCAAGATTGGGTGAAAAAATGTTTGCTGAGATTTCCGGAAACTCGTAGTTTTTTGGAAGCTTGGCAACCTCTTTCAATGAAAGTGATGCTCCTCAGTCTCTGCTTGGGGCTACTTCAATAGGACACAAACCATAGCGATAGAACTTGGAACTACATTATTGTGCCAAGTTTCAAGGACCTAGCACAAACCGTGTTTGATTTAGAGTTCCAACTACATGTATCCATATAGGAGAAAATAGAGTGAAACCTAAACATGAAAACGGTTACTCTAAAGGAATGGTTGAACCTAGAAGAACGAAATTTGGTGAGCCAAGTGGGATTTGTGTACTGACCCTTACCTGCAAGTATGAAAAGTTTGGGTGAAAAAATATTTGCTGAGATTTCCGGAAACTCGTAGTTTTTTGGAAGCTTGGCAACCCCTTTCAATGAATGTGATTCTCGTCAGTCTCTGCTTGGGGTTACTTCAATAGGACACAAACCATAGCGACCGAACTTGGAACTACATTATTCTGTCACGTTTCAAAGAGCTAGCACAAATGGTGTTTGATTTAGAGTTCCAACTACATGTATCCATATAGGAGAAAACAGAGTGAAACCTAAACATGAAAACGGTTACTGCAAACTAACGGTTTAACCTAGAAGAACGCAATTAGGTGAGCCAAGTGGTATTGGTGTACTGATCATTACATGCAAGTATCATCAAGATTGGGTGAAAAAATGTTTGCTGAGATTTCAGGAAACTCGTCGTTTTTTGGAAGCTTGGCAACCCCTTTCAATGAAAGTATTGCTCGTCAGTCTCTGCTTGGTGCTACTTCAATAGGACACAAACCATAGCGATAGAACTTGGAACTACATTATTGTGCCAAGTTTCAAGGACCTAGCACAAACCGTGTTTGATTTAGAGTTCCAAATACATGTATCCATATAGGAGAAAATAGAGTGAAACCTAAACATGAAAACGGTTACTCTAAAGGAATGGTTGAACCTAGAAGAACGAAATTTGGTGAGCCAAGTGGGATTTGTGTACTGACCCTTACCTGCAAGTATGAAAAGTTTGGGTGAAAAAATGTTTGCTGAGATTTCCGGTAACTCGTAGTTTTTTGGAAGCTTGGCAACCCCTTTCAATGAATGTGATTCTCGTCAGTCTCTGCTTGGGGCTACTTCAATAGGACACAAACCATAGCGACCGAACTTGGAACTACATTATTCTGCCACGTTTCAAAGAGCTAGCACAAACGGTGTTTGATTTAGAGTTCCAACTACATGTATCCATATAGGAGAAAACAGAGTGAAACCTAAACATGAAAACGGTTACTGCAAACTAACGGTTTAACCTAGAAGAACGCAATTAGGTGAGCCAAGTGGTATTGGTGTACTGATCATTACATGCAAGTATCATCAAGATTGGGTGAAAAAATGTTTCCTGAGATTTCAGGAAATTCGTCGTTTTTTGGAAGCTTGGCAACCCCTTTCAATGAAAGTGATTCTCGTCAGTCTCTGCTTGGGGCTACTTCAATAGAACACAAACCGTAGCGATAGAACTTGGAACTACATTATTGTGCCAAGTTTCAAAGAGCTAGCACAAACCATGTTGGATTTATTGTTCCAACTACATGTATCCATATAGGAGAAAACAGAGTGAAACCTAAACATGAAAACGGTTACTGCAAAGGAACGGTTAAACCTAGAAGAGCGAAATTTGGTGAGCCAAGTGGGATTTGTCTACTGATCATTACCTGCAAGTATCAAAAGTTTGGGTGAAGAAATGTTTGCTGAGATTTCCGGAAACTCTTAGTTTTTTGGAAGCTTGGCAACCCCTTTCAATGAAAGAGATTCTCGTCAGTCTCTGCTTGGGGGTACTTTAATAGAACACAAACCATAGCGATAGAACTTGGAACTACATTATTGTGCCACGTTTCAAAGTGCTAGCACAAACCGTGTTTGATTTAGAGTTCCAACTGCATGTATTCATAGAGGAGTAAACAGAGTGAAACCTAAACATGAAAACGGTTACTGCAAAGGAATGGTTTAACCTAGAAGAACGCAGTTTGGTGAGCCAAGTGGGATTGGTGTACTGATCATTACCTGCAAGTACAATCAAGATTGGGTGAAAACATATTAGCTGAGATTTCCGGAAACTCGTGGTTTTTTGGAAGCTTGGCAACCCCTTTCAATGAAAGTGATTCTCGTCAGTCTCTGCTTGGGGCTACTTCCATAGGACACAAACCATAGCGATAGAACTTGGAACTACATTACTGTGCCAAGTTTCAAAGATTTAGCACAAACCGTGTTTGATTTAGAGTTCCAAATACATGTATCCATATAGGAGAAAACAGAGTGAAACCTAAACATGAAAACTCTTACTGCAAAGGAACGGTTTGACCTAGAAAAACGAAATTTGGTGATCCAAGTGGGACTGGTGTACTGATCATTACGTGCAAGTATCATCAAGATTGGATGAAAAAATGTTTGCTGAGATTTCAGGAAAATCTTAGATTTTTGGAAGCTTGGCAACCCCTTTCAATGAAAGTGATTCTCGTCAGTCTCTACTTGGGGCTACTTCAATAGGACACAAACCATAGTGATAGAACATGGAACTACATTATTTTGCCAAGTTTCAAGGAGCTAGCAGAAACCGTGTTTGATTTAGAGTTCCAACTACATGTATCCATATAGGAGAAATCAGAGTGAAACATAAACATGAAAACGGTTCCTGCAAAGGAACGGTTTAACCTAGAAGAACGCAATTTGGTCAGCCAAGTGGGATTGGTGTACTGATCATTACCTGCAAGTATCATCAAGATTGGGTGAAAATATATTTGCTGAGATTTCCGGAAACTCGTGGTTTTTTGGAAGCTTGGCAACCCCTTTCAATGAAAGTGATTCTCGTCAGTCTCTGCTTGGGGCTACTTCAATAGGACACAAACCATAGCGATAGAACTTGGAACTACATTATTGTGCCAAGTTTCAAAGAGCTAGTACCAACCGTGTTTGATTTAGAGTTCCAACTACATGTATCCATATAGGAGAAAACTGAGTGAAACCTAAACATGAAAACGGTTTACTGCAAAGGAACGGTTTAACCTACAAGAAGGCAATTTGGTGAGCCATGTGGATTTGGTGTACTGATCATTACCTGCAAGTATCATCAAGATTGGGTGAAAACATGTTTGCTGAGATTTCCGGAAACTCGTAGTTTTTTGGAAGCTTGGCCACCCCTTTCAATGAAAGTGATTCTCGTCAGTCTCTGCTTGGGGCTACTTCAATAGGACACAAACCATAGCGATAGAACTTGGAACTACATTATTGTGCCAAGTTTCAAGGAGCTAGCACAAACCGTGTTTTATTTAGAGTTCCAACTACATGTATCCATATAGGAGAAAACAGAGTGAAAGCTAAACATGAAAACGGTTACTGCAAAGGAACGGTTTAACCTAGAAGCACGCAATTCAGTGAGCCAAGTGGGATTGGTTTACTGATCATTACCTGCAAGTATCATCAAGATTGGGTTAAAAAATGTTTGCTGAGATTTCAGGAAACTCGTCGTTTTTTGGAGCTTGGCAACCCAGTTCAATGAAAGTGATTCTCGTCAGTCTCTGCTTGGGGCTACTTCAATAGGACACAAACCATAGCGATAGAACATGGAACTACATTATTGTGCCAAGTTTCAAAGAGGTAGCACAAACCGTGTGGATTTATAGTTCCAACTACATGTATCCATATAGGAGAAAACAGAGTGAAACCTAAACATGAAAACGGTTCCTGCAAAGGAACGGTTTAACCTACAAGAAGGCAATTTGGTGAGCCAAGTGGGATTGGTGTACTGATCATTACCTGCAAGTATCATCAAGATTGGGTGAAAAAATGTTTGCTGAGATTTCCGGAAACTCGTAGTTTTTTGGAAGCTTGGCAACCTCTTTCAATGAAAGTGATGCTCCTCAGTCTCTGCTTGGGGCTACTTCAATAGGACACAAACCATAGCGATAGAACTTGGAACTACATTATTGTGCCAAGTTTCAAGGACCTAGCACAAACCGTGTTTGATTTAGAGTTCCAACTACATGTATCCATATAGGAGAAAATAGAGTGAAACCTAAACATGAAAACGGTTACTCTAAAGGAATGGTTGAACCTAGAAGAACGAAATTTGGTGAGCCAAGTGGGATTTGTGTACTGACCCTTACCTGCAAGTATGAAAAGTTTGGGTGAAAAAATATTTGCTGAGATTTCCGGAAACTCGTAGTTTTTTGGAAGCTTGGCAACCCCTTTCAATGAATGTGATTCTCGTCAGTCTCTGCTTGGGGTTACTTCAATAGGACACAAACCATAGCGACTGAACTTGGAACTACATTATTCTGCCACGTTTCAAAGAGCTAGCACAAACGGTGTTTGATTTAGAGTTCCATCTACATGTATCCATATAGGAGAAAACAGAGTGAAACCTAAACATGAAAACGGTTACTGCAAAGGAACGGTTTAACCTACAAGAATGCAATTTAGTGAGCCAAGTGGGATTGGTGTACGGATCATTACATGCAAGTATCATCAAGATTGGGTGAAAAAATGTTTGCTGAGATTTCCTGAAACTCGTAGATTTTGGATTCTTGGCAACCCCTTTCAATGAAAGTGATGCTCGTCAGTCTCTGCATGGGGCTACTACAATAGGACACAAACCATAGCGATAGAACTTGGAACTACATTATTGTGCCATGTTTCAAAGAGATAGCACAAACCGTGTTTGATTTAGAGTTCCAAATACATGTATCCATATAGGAGAAAACAGAGTGAAACCTAAACATGAAAACGGTTACTGCAAAGGAACGGTTTAACCTAGAAGAACGAAATTTGTTGAGCCAAGTGGGATTGGTGTACTGATCATTAAATGGAAGTATCATCAAGATTGGGTGCAAAAACGTTTGCTGAGATTTCCGGACTCGTAGATTTTGGAAGGTTGGCAACCCATTGCAATGAATGTAATGCTCGTCAGTCTCTGCTTGGGGCTACTACAATAGGACACAAACCATAGCGATAGAACTTGGAACTACATTATTGTGCCAAGTTTCAAGGACCTAGCACAAACCGTGTTTGATTTAGAGTTCCAACTACATGTATCCATATAGGAGAAAATAGAGTGAAACCTAAACATGAAAACGGTTACTCTAAAGGAATGGTTGAACCTAGAAGAACGAAATTTGGTGAGCCAAGTGGGATTTGTGTACTGACCCTTACCTGCAAGTATGAAAAGTTTGGGTGAAAAAATATTTGCTGAGATTTCCGGAAACTCGTAGTTTTTTGGAAGCTTGGCAACCCCTTTCAATGAATGTGATTCTCGTCAGTCTCTGCTTGGGGTTACTTCAATAGGACACAAACCATAGCGACCGAACTTGGAACTACATTATTCTGTCACGTTTCAAAGAGCTAGCACAAATGGTGTTTGATTTAGAGTTCCAACTACATGTATCCATATAGGAGAAAACAGAGTGAAACCTAAACATGAAAACGGTTACTGCAAACTAACGGTTTAACCTAGAAGAACGCAATTAGGTGAGCCAAGTGGTATTGGTGTACTGATCATTACATGCAAGTATCATCAAGATTGGGTGAAAAAATGTTTGCTGAGATTTCAGGAAACTCGTCGTTTTTTGGAAGCTTGGCAACCCCTTTCAATGAAAGTATTGCTCGTCAGTCTCTGCTTGGTGCTACTTCAATAGGACACAAACCATAGCGATAGAACTTGGAACTACATTATTGTGCCAAGTTTCAAGGACCTAGCACAAACCGTGTTTGATTTAGAGTTCCAACTACATGTATCCATATAGGAGAAAATAGAGTGAAACCTAAACATGAAAACGGTTACTCTAAAGGAATGGTTGAACCTAGAAGAACGAAAATTTGGTGAGCCAAGTGGGATTTGTGTACTGACCCTTACCTGCAAGTATGAAAAGTTTGGGTGAAAAAATATTTGCTGAGATTTCCGGAAACTCGTAGTTTTTTGGAAGCTTGGCAACCCCTTTCAATGAATGTGATTCTCGTCAGTCTCTGCTTGGGGTTACTTCAATAGGACACAAACCATAGCGACCGAACTTGGAACTACATTATTCTGTCACGTTTCAAAGAGCTAGCACAAACGGTGTTTGATTTAGAGTTCCAACTACATGTATCCATATAGGAGAAAACAGAGTGAAACCTAAACATGAAAACGGTTACTGCAAACTAACGGTTTAACCTAGAAGAACGCAATTAGGTGAGCCAAGTGGTATTGGTGTACTGATCATTACATGCAAGTATCATCAAGATTGGGTGAAAAAATGTTTCCTGAGATTTCAGGAAACTCGTCGTTTTTTGGAAGCTTGGCAACCCCTTTCAATGAAAGTGATTCTCGTCAGTCTCTGCTTGGGGCTACTTCAATAGGACACAAACCGTAGCGATAGAACTTGGAACTACATTATTGTGCCAAGTTTCAAAGAGCTAGCACAAACCGTGTTGGATTTATTGTTCCAACTACATGTATCCATATAGGAGAAAACAGAGTGAAACCTAAACATGAAAACGGTTACTGCAAAGGAACGGTTAAACCTAGAAGAGCGAAATTTGGTGAGCCAAGTGGGATTTGTCTACTGATCATTACCTGCAAGTATCAAAAGTTTGGGTGAAGAAATGTTTGCTGAGATTTCCGGAAACTCTTAGTTTTTTGGAAGCTTGGCAACCCCTTTCAATGAAAGAGATTCTCGTCAGTCTCTGCTTGGGGGTACTTTAATAGATCACAAACCATAGCGATAGAACTTGGAACTACATTATTGTGCCACGTTTCAAAGTGCTAGCACAAACCGTGTTTGATTTAGAGTTCCAACTGCATGTATCCATAGAGGAGTAAACAGAGTGAAACCTAAACATGAAAACGGTTACTGCAAAGGAATGGTTTAACCTAGAAGAACGCAGTTTGGTGAGCCAAGTGGGATTGGTGTACTGATCATTACCTGCAAGTATCATCAAGATTGGGTGAAAACATATTAGCTGAGATTTCCGGAAACTCGTGGTTTTTTGGAAGCTTGGCAACCCCTTTCAATGAAAGTGATTCTCGTCAGTCTCTGCTTGGGGCTACTTCCATAGGACACAAACCATAGCGATAGAACTTGGAACTACATTACTGTGCCAAGTTTCAAAGATTTAGCACAAACCGTGTTTGATTTAGAGTTCCAACTACATGTATCCATATAGGAGAAAACAGAGTGAAACCTAAACATGAAAACTGTTACTGCAAAGGAACTGTTTGACCTAGAAAAACGAAATTTGGTGATCCAAGTGGGACTGGTGTACTGATCATTACGTGCAAGTATCATCAAGATTGGATGAAAAAATGTTTGCTGAGATTTCAGGAAAATCTTAGATTTTTGGAAGCTTGGCAACCCCTTTCAATGAAAGTGATTCTCGTCAGTCTCTACTTGGGGCTACTTCAATAGGACACAAACCATAGTGATAGAACATGGAACTACATTATTTTGCCAAGTTTCAAGGAGCTAGCAGAAACCGTGTTTGATTTAGAGTTCCAACTACCTGTATCCATATAGGAGAAAACAGAGTGAAACATAAACATGAAAACGGTTCCTGCAAAGGAACGGTTTAACCTAGAAGAACGCAATTTGGTGAGCCAAGTGGGATTGGTGTACTGATCATTACCTGCAAGTATCATCAAGATTGGGTGAAAATATATTTGCTGAGATTTCCGGAAACTCGTGGTTTTTTGGAAGCTTGGCAACCCCTTTCAATGAAAGTGATTCTCGTCAGTCTCTGCTTGGGGCTACTTCAATAGGACACAAACCATAGCGATAGAACTTGGAACTACATTATTGTGCCAAGTTTGAAAGAGCTAGTACCAACCGTGTTTGATTTAGAGTTCCAACTACATGTATCCATATAGGAGAAAACTGAGTGAAACCTAAACATGAAAACGGTTACTGCAAAGGAACGGTTTAACCTACAAGAAGGCAATTTGGTGAGCCAAGTGGATTTGGTGTACTGATCATTACCTGCAAGTATCATCAAGATTGGGTGAAAACATGTTTGCTGAGATTTCCGGAAACTCGTAGTTTTTTGGAAGCTTGGCCACCGCTTTCAATGAAAGTGATTCTCGTCAGTCTCTGCTTGGGGCTACTTCAATAGGACACAAACCATAGCGATAGAACATGGAACTACATTATTGTGCCAAGTTTCAAAGAGGTAGCACAAACCGTGTGGATTTATAGTTCCAACTACATGTATCCATATAGGAGAAAACAGAGTGAAACCTAAACATGAAAACGGTTCCTGCAAAGGAACGGTTTAACCTACAAGAAGGCAATTTGGTGAGCCAAGTGGGATTGGTGTACTGATCATTACCTGCAAGTATCATCAAGATTGGGTGAAAAAATGTTTGCTGAGATTTCCGGAAACTCGTAGTTTTTTGGAAGCTTGGCAACCTCTTTCAATGAAAGTGATGCTCCTCAGTCTCTGCTTGGGGCTACTTCAATAGGACACAAACCATAGCGATAGAACTTGGAACTACATTATTGTGCCAAGTTTCAAGGACCTAGCACAAACCGTGTTTGATTTAGAGTTCCAACTACATGTATCCATATAGGAGAAAATAGAGTGAAACCTAAACATGAAAACGGTTACTCTAAAGGAATGGTTGAACCTAGAAGAACGAAATTTGGTGAGCCAAGTGGGATTTGTGTACTGACCCTTACCTGCAAGTATGAAAAGTTTGGGTGAAAAAATATTTGCTGAGATTTCCGGAAACTCGTAGTTTTTTGGAAGCTTGGCAACCCCTTTCAATGAATGTGATTCTCGTCAGTCTCTGCTTGGGGTTACTTCAATAGGACACAAACCATAGCGACCGAACTTGGAACTACATTATTCTGTCACGTTTCAAAGAGCTAGCACAAATGGTGTTTGATTTAGAGTTCCAACTACATGTATCCATATAGGAGAAAACAGAGTGAAACCTAAACATGAAAACGGTTACTGCAAACTAACGGTTTAACCTAGAAGAACGCAATTAGGTGAGCCAAGTGGTATTGGTGTACTGATCATTACATGCAAGTATCATCAAGATTGGGTGAAAAAATGTTTGCTGAGATTTCAGGAAACTCGTCGTTTTTTGGAAGCTTGGCAACCCCTTTCAATGAAAGTATTGCTCGTCAGTCTCTGCTTGGTGCTACTTCAATAGGACACAAACCATAGCGATAGAACTTGGAACTACATTATTGTGCCAAGTTTCAAGGACCTAGCACAAACCGTGTTTGATTTAGAGTTCCAAATACATGTATCCATATAGGAGAAAATAGAGTGAAACCTAAACATGAAAACGGTTACTCTAAAGGAATGGTTGAACCTAGAAGAACGAAATTTGGTGAGCCAAGTGGGATTTGTGTACTGACCCTTACCTGCAAGTATGAAAAGTTTGGGTGAAAAAATGTTTGCTGAGATTTCCGGTAACTCGTAGTTTTTTGGAAGCTTGGCAACCCCTTTCAATGAATGTGATTCTCGTCAGTCTCTGCTTGGGGCTACTTCAATAGGACACAAACCATAGCGACCGAACTTGGAACTACATTATTCTGCCACGTTTCAAAGAGCTAGCACAAACGGTGTTTGATTTAGAGTTCCAACTACATGTATCCATATAGGAGAAAACAGAGTGAAACCTAAACATGAAAACGGTTACTGCAAACTAACGGTTTAACCTAGAAGAACGCAATTAGGTGAGCCAAGTGGTATTGGTGTACTGATCATTACATGCAAGTATCATCAAGATTGGGTGAAAAAATGTTTCCTGAGATTTCAGGAAATTCGTCGTTTTTTGGAAGCTTGGCAACCCCTTTCAATGAAAGTGATTCTCGTCAGTCTCTGCTTGGGGCTACTTCAATAGGACACAAACCGTAGCGATAGAACTTGGAACTACATTATTGTGCCAAGTTTCAAAGAGCTAGCACAAACCGTGTTGGATTTATTGTTCCAACTACATGTATCCATATAGGAGAAAACAGAGTGAAACCTAAACATGAAAACGGTTACTGCAAAGGAACGGTTAAACCTAGAAGAGCGAAATTTGGTGAGCCAAGTGGGATTTGTCTACTGATCATTACCTGCAAGTATCAAAAGTTTGGGTGAAGAAATGTTTGCTGAGATTTCCGGAAACTCTTAGTTTTTTGGAAGCTTGGCAACCCCTTTCAATGAAAGAGATTCTCGTCAGTCTCTGCTTGGGGGTACTTTAATAGAACACAAACCATAGCGATAGAACTTGGAACTACATTATTGTGCCACATTTCAAAGTGCTAGCACAAACCGTGTTTGATTTAGAGTTCCAACTGCATGTATTCATAGAGGAGTAAACAGAGTGAAACCTAAACATGAAAACGGTTACTGCAAAGGAATGGTTTAACCTAGAAGAACGCAGTTTGGTGAGCCAAGTGGGATTGGTGTACTGATCATTACCTGCAAGTACAATCAAGATTGGGTGAAAACATATTAGCTGAGATTTCCGGAAACTCGTGGTTTTTTGGAAGCTTGGCAACCCCTTTCAATGAAAGTGATTCTCGTCAGTCTCTGCTTGGGGCTACTTCCATAGGACACAAACCATAGCGATAGAACTTGGAACTACATTACTGTGCCAAGTTTCAAAGATTTAGCACAAACCGTGTTTGATTTAGAGTTCCAACTACATGTATCCATATAGGAGAAAACAGAGTGAAACCTAAACATGAAAACTGTTACTGCAAAGGAACGGTTTGACCTAGAAAAACGAAATTTGGTGATCCAAGTGGGACTGGTGTACTGATCATTACGTGCAAGTATCATCAAGATTGGATGAAAAAATGTTTGCTGAGATTTCAGGAAAATCTTAGATTTTTGGAAGCTTGGCAACCCCTTTCAATGAAAGTGATTCTCGTCAGTCTCTACTTGGGGCTACTTCAATAGGACACAAACCATAGTGATAGAACATGGAACTACATTATTTTGCCAAGTTTCAAGGAGCTAGCAGAAACCGTGTTTGATTTAGAGTTCCAACTACATGTATCCATATAGGAGAAATCAGAGTGAAACATAAACATGAAAACGGTTCCTGCAAAGGAACGGTTTAACCTAGAAGAACGCAATTTGGTCAGCCAAGTGGGATTGGTGTACTGATCATTACCTGCAAGTATCATCAAGATTGGGTGAAAATATATTTGCTGAGATTTCCGGAAACTCGTGGTTTTTTGGAAGCTTGGCAACCCCTTTCAATGAAAGTGATTCTCGTCAGTCTCTGCTTGGGGCTACTTCAATAGGACACAAACCATAGCGATAGAACTTGGAACTACATTATTGTGCCAAGTTTCAAAGAGCTAGTACCAACCGTGTTTGATTTAGAGTTCCAACTACATGTATCCATATAGGAGAAAACTGAGTGAAACCTAAACATGAAAACGGTTTACTGCAAAGGAACGGTTTAACCTACAAGAAGGCAATTTGGTGAGCCATGTGGATTTGGTGTACTGATCATTACCTGCAAGTATCATCAAGATTGGGTGAAAACATGTTTGCTGAGATTTCCGGAAACTCGTGGTTTTTTGGAAGCTTGGCCACCCCTTTCAATGAAAGTGATTCTCGTCAGTCTCTGCTTGGGGCTACTTCAATAGGACACAAACCATAGCGATAGAACTTGGAACTACATTATTGTGCCAAGTTTCAAGGAGCTAGCACAAACCGTGTTTTATTTAGAGTTCCAACTACATGTATCCATATAGGAGAAAACAGAGTGAAAGCTAAACATGAAAACGGTTACTGCAAAGGAACGGTTTAACCTAGAAGCACGCAATTCAGTGAGCCAAGTGGGATTGGATTACTGATCATTACCTGCAAGTATCATCAAGATTGGGTTAAAAAATGTTTGCTGAGATTTCAGGAAACTCGTCGTTTTTTGGAGCTTGGCAACCCAGTTCAATGAAAGTGATTCTCGTCAGTCTCTGCTTGGGGCTACTTCAATAGGACACAAACCATAGCGATAGAACATGGAACTACATTATTGTGCCAAGTTTCAAAGAGGTAGCACAAACCGTGTGGATTTATAGTTCCAACTACATGTATCCATATAGGAGAAAACAGAGTGAAACCTAAACATGAAAACGGTTCCTGCAAAGGAACGGTTTAACCTACAAGAAGGCAATTTGGTGAGCCAAGTGGGATTGGTGTACTGATCATTACCTGCAAGTATCATCAAGATTGGGTGAAAAAATGTTTGCTGAGATTTCCGGGAAACTCGTAGTTTTTTGGAAGCTTGGCAACCTCTTTCAATGAAAGTGATGCTCCTCAGTCTCTGCTTGGGGCTACTTCAATAGGACACAAACCATAGCGATAGAACTTGGAACTACATTATTGTGCCAAGTTTCAAGGACCTAGCACAAACCGTGTTTGATTTAGAGTTCCAACTACATGTATCCATATAGGAGAAAATAGAGTGAAACCTAAACATGAAAACGGTTACTCTAAAGGAATGGTTGAACCTAGAAGAACGAAATTTGGTGAGCCAAGTGGGATTTGTGTACTGACCCTTACCTGCAAGTATGAAAAGTTTGGGTGAAAAAATATTTGCTGAGATTTCCGGAAACTCGTAGTTTTTTGGAAGCTTGGCAACCCCTTTCAATGAATGTGATTCTCGTCAGTCTCTGCTTGGGGTTACTTCAATAGGACACAAACCATAGCGACTGAACTTGGAACTACATTATTCTGCCACGTTTCAAAGAGCTAGCACAAACGGTGTTTGATTTAGAGTTCCAACTACATGTATCCATATAGGAGAAAACAGAGTGAAACCTAAACATGAAAACGGTTACTGCAAAGGAACGGTTTAACCTACAAGAATGCAATTTAGTGAGCCAAGTGGGATTGGTGTACGGATCATTACATGCAAGTATCATCAAGATTGGGTGAAAAAATGTTTGCTGAGATTTCCTGAAACTCGTAGATTTTGGATTCTTGGCAACCCCTTTCAATGAAAGTGATGCTCGTCAGTCTCTGCATGGGGCTACTACAATAGGACACAAACCATAGCGATAGAACTTGGAACTACATTATTGTGCCAAGTTTCAAAGAGATAGCACAAACCGTGTTTGATTTAGAGTTCCAAATACATGTATCCATATAGGAGAAAACAGAGTGAAACCTAAACATGAAAACGGTTACTGCAAAGGAACGGTTTAACCTAGAAGAACGAAATTTGTTGAGCCAAGTGGGATTGGTGTACTGATCATTAAATGGAAGTATCATCAAGATTGGGTGCAAAAACGTTTGCTGAGATTTCCGGACTCGTAGATTTTGGAAGGTTGGCAACCCATTGCAATGAATGTAATGCTTGTCAGTCTCTGCTTGGGGCTACTACAATAGGACACAAACCGTAGCGATAGAACTTGGAACTACATTATTTTGCCAAGTTTCAAAGAGCTAGCACAAACCGTGTTTGATTTAGAGTTCCAACTACATGTATCCATATAGGAGAAAACAGAGTGAAACCCAAACATGAAAACGGTTACTGCAAAGGAACGGTTTAACCTAGAAGAACGAAATTTGGTGAGCTAAGTGGGATTGGTGTACTGATCATTAAATGGAAGTATCTTCAAGGTTGGGTGAAAAAATATTTGCTGACATTTCCGGAAACTCGTCGTTTTTTGGAAGTTGGCAACCCCTTTCAATGAAAGTGATTCTCGTCAGTCTCTGCTTGGGGCTACTTCAATAGGACAGAAACCATAGCCATAGAACTTGGAACTTCATTATTGTGCCAAGTTTCAAAGAGCTAGCACAAACCGTGTTTGATTTAGAGTTCCAACTACATGTATCCATAGAGGAGAAAACAGAGTGAAACCTAAACATGAAAACGGTTACTGCAAAGGAACGGTTTAACCTAGAACAATGCAATTTGGTGATCCAAGTGGGATTGGTGTACTCATCATTACCTGCAAGTATCATCAAGATTGGGTGAAAACATGTTTTCTGAGATTTCCGGAAACTCAGCAAAACATGTTTGCTGACATTTTGGAAGCTTGGCAACCCCTTTCAATGAAAGTGATGCTCGTCAGTCTCTGCATGGGGCTACTACAATAGGACACAAACCATAGCTATAGAACTTGGAACTACATTATTGTGCCAAGTTTCAAAGAGCTAGCACAAACCGTGTTTGATTTAGAGTTCCAAATACATGTATCCATATAGGAGAAAACAGAGTGAAAGCCAAACATGAAAACGGTTACTGCAAAGGAACGGTTTAACCTAGAAGAACGAAATTTGTTGAGCCAAGTGGGATTGGTGTACTGATCATTAAATGGAAGTATCATCAAGATTGGGTGAAAAAATATTTGCTGACATTTCCGGAAACTCGTCGTTTTTTGGAAGTTGGCAACCCCTTTCAATGAAAGTGATTCTCGTCAGTCTCTGCTTGGGGCTACTTCAATAGGACACAAACCATAGTGATAGAACTTTGAACTACATTATTGTGCCAAGTTTCAAAGAGCTAGCACAAACCGTGTGTGATTTAGAGTTCCAAATACATGTATCCATAGAGGAGAAAACAGAGTGAAACCTAAACATGAAAACGGTTACTGCAAAGGAACGGTTTAACCTAGAACAATGCAATTTGGTGAGCCAAGTGGGATTGGTGTACTGATCATTACCTGCAAGTATCAAAAGTTTGGGTGAAAAAATGTTTGCTGAGATTTCCGGAAACTCTTAGTTTTTTGGAAGCTTGGCAACCCCTTTCAATGAAAGAGATTCTCGTCAGTCTCTGCTTGGGGGTACTTTAATAGAACACAAACCATAGCGATAGAACTTGGAACTACATTATTGTGCCACGTTTCAAAGTGCTAGCACAAACCGTGTTTGATTTAGAGTTCCAACTGCATGTATCCATAGAGGAGAAAACAGAGTGAAACCTAAACATGTAAACGGTTACTGCAAAGGAACGGTTTGACCTAGAAAAACGAAATTTGGTGATCCAAGTGGGACTGGTGTACTGATCATTACGTGCAAGTATCATCAAGATTGGATGAAAAAATGTTTGCTGAGATTTCAGGAAAATCTTAGATTTTTCGAAGCTTGGCAACCCCTTTCAATGAAAGTGATTCTCGTCAGTCTCTACTTGGGGCTACTTCAATAGGACACAAACCATAGCGATAGAACATGGAACTACATTATTTTGCCAAGTTTCAAGGAGCTAGCAGAAACCGTGTTTGATTTAGAGTTCCAACTACATGTATCCATAGAGGAGTAAACAGAGTGAAACCTAAACATGAAAACGGTTCCTGCAAAGGAACGGTTTAACCTAGAAGAATGCAATTTGGTGAGCCAAGTGGGATTGGTGTACTGATCATTACCTGCAAGTATCATCAATATTGGGTAAAAAAATGTATGCTGAGATTTCCGGAAACTCGTGGTTTTTTGGAAGCTTGGCAACCCCTTTCAATGAAAGTGATTCTCGTCAGTCTCTGCTTGGGGCTACTTTAATAGAACACAAACCATAGCGATAGAACTTAGAACTACATTTTTTGCCAAGTTTCAAAGTGCTAGCACAAACCGTGTTTGATTTAGATTTCCAAATACATGTATCAATAGAGGAGAAAACAGAGTGAAACCTAAACATGAAAACGGTTACTGCAAAGGAACTGTTTAACCTAGAACAACGCAATTTGGTGAGCCAAGTGGGATTGGTGTACTCATCATTACCTGCAAGTATCATCAAGATTGGGTGAAAACATGTTTGCTGAGATTTCAGGAAACTCGTAGATTTTGGAAGCTTGGCAACCCCTTTCAATGAAAGTGATGCTCGTCAGTCTCTGCATGGGGCTACTACAATAGGACACAAACCATAGCGATAGAACTTGGAACTACATTATTGTGCCAATTTTCAAAGAGCTAGCACAAACCGTGTTTGATTTAGAGTTCCAAATACATGTGTCCATATAGGAGAAAACAGAGTGAAACCGAAACATGAAAACGGTTACTGCAAAGGAACGTTTTAACCTAGAAAAACGAAATTTGTTGAGCCAAGTGGGATTTGTAAACTGATCATTACCTGTAAGTATCAAAAGTTTGGGTGAAAAAATGTTTGCTGAGATTTCAAGAAACTCTTAGTTTTTTGGAAGCTTGGCAACCCCTTTCAATGAAAGAGATTCTCGTCAGTCTCTGCTTGGGGGTACTTTAATAGAACACAAACCATAGCGATAGAACTTCGAACTACATTATTGTGCCACGTTTCAAAGTGCCAGCACAAACCGTGTTTGATTTAGAGTTCCAACTACATGTATCCATAGAGGAGTAAACAGAGTGAAACCTAAACATTTAAACGGTTACTGCAAAGGAACGTTTTAACCTAGAAAAACGAAATTTGGTGAGCCAAGTGGAATTTGTCTACTGATCATTATCTGCAAGTATCATCAAGATTGGGTGAAAACATATTAGCTGAGATTTCCGGAAACTCGTGGTTTTTTGGAAGCTTGGCAACCCCTTTCAATGAAAGTGATTCTCGTCAGTCTCTGCTTGGGGCTACTTCCATAGGACACAAACCATAGCGATAGAAATTGGAACTACATTATTGTGCCAAGTTTCAAAGAGCTAGCACAAACCGTGTTTGATTTAGAGTTCCAAATACATGTATCCATAGAGGAGAAAACAGAGTGAAACCTAAACATGAAAACGGTTACTGCAAAAGGAATAGTTTAACCTAGAAGAATGCAGTTTGGTGAGCCAAGTGGGATTGGTGTACTGATCATTACCTGCAAGTATCATCAAGATTGGGTGAAAATATATTTGCTGAGATTTCCGGAAACTCGTGGTTTTTTGGAAGCTTGGCAACCCCTTTCAATGAAAGTGATTCTCGTCAGTCTCTGCTTGGGGCTACTTCAATAGGACACAAACCATAGCGATAGAACTTGGAACTACATTATTGTGCCAAGTTTCAAAGAGCTAGTACCAACCGTGTTTGATTTAGAGTTCCAACTACATGTATCCTTATAGGAGAAAACTGAGTGAAACCTAAACATGAAAACGGTTACTGCAAAGGAACGGTTTAACCTACAAGAAGGCAATTTGGTGAGCCAAGTGGGATTGGTGTACTGATCATTACCTGCAAGTATCATCAAGATTGGGTTAAAAAATGTTTGCTGAGATTTCCGGAACTCGTAGTTTTTTGGAAGCTTGGCAACCTCTTTCAATGAAAGTGATGCTCCTCAGTCTCTGCTTGGGGCTACTTCAATAGGACACAAACCATAGCGATAGAACTTGGAACTACATTATTGTGCCAAGTTTCAAGGACCTAGCACAAACCGTGTTTGATTTAGAGTTCCAACTACATGTATCCATATAGGAGAAAATAGAGTGAAACCTAAACATGAAAACGGTTACTCTAAAGGAATGGTTGAACCTAGAAGAACGAAATTTGGTGAGCCAAGTGGGATTTGTGTACTGACCCTTACCTGCAAGTATGAAAAGTTTGGGTGAAAAAATGTTTGCTGAGATTTCCGGTAACTCGTAGTTTTTTGGAAGCTTGGCAACCCCTTTCAATGAATGTGATTCTCGTCAGTCTCTGCTTGGGGCTACTTCAATAGGACACAAACCATAGCGACCGAACTTGGAACTACATTATTCTGCCACGTTTCAAAGAGATAGCACAAACCGTGTTTGATTTAGAGTTCCAACTACATGTATCCATATAGGAGAAAACAGAGGGAAACCTAAACATGAAAACGGTTACTGCAAACTAACGGTTTAACCTAGAAGAACGCAATTAGGTGAGCCAAGTGGTATTGGTGTACTGATCATTACATGCAAGTATCATCAAGATTGGGTGAAAAAATGTTTCCTGAGATTTCAGGAAACTCGTCGTTTTTTGGAAGCTTGGCAACCCCTTTCAATGAAAGTGATTCTCGTCAGTCTCTGCTTGGGGCTACTTCAATAGGACACAAACCGTAGCGATAGAACTTGGAACTACATTATTGTGCCAAGTTTCAAAGAGCTAGCACAAACCGTGTTGGATTTATTGTTCCAACTACATGTATCCATATAGGAGAAAACAGAGTGAAACCTAAACATGAAAACGGTTACTGCAAAGGAACGGTTAAACCTAGAAGAGCGAAATTTGGTGAGCCAAGTGGGATTTGTCTACTGATCATTACCTGCAAGTATCAAAAGTTTGGGTGAAAAAATGTTTGCTGAGATTTCCGGAAACTCTTAGTTTTTTGGAAGCTTGGCAACCCCTTTCAATGAAAGAGATTCTCGTCAGTCTCTACTTGGGGCTACTTCCATAGGACACAAACCATAGCGATAGAACTTGGAACTACATTACTGTGCCAAGTTTCAAAGAGCTACCACAAACCGTGTTTGATTTAGAGTTCCAAATACATGTATCCATATAGGAGAAAACAGTGTGAAAGCGAAACATGAAAACGGTTACTGCAAAGGCATGGTTTAACCTAGAAGAACGCAGTTTGGTGAGCCAAGTGGGATTGGTGTACTGATCATTACCTGCAAGTATCATCAAGATTGGGTGAAAACATATTTGCTGAGATTTCTGGAAACTCGTGTTTTTTTGGAAGCTTGGCAACCCCTTTCAATGAAAGTGATTCTCGTCAGTCTCTGCTTGGGGCTACTTCAATAGGACACAAACCATAGCGATAGAACATGGAACTACATTATTTTGCCAATTTTTAAGGAGCTACCAGAAACCGTGTTTGATTTAGAGTTCCAACTACATGTATCCATATAGGAGAAAACAGAGTGAAACCTAAACATGAAAACGGTTCCTGCAAAGGAACGGTTTAACCTAGAAGAACGCAATTTGGTGAGCCAAGTGGGATTGGTGTACTGATCATTACCTGTAAGTATCATCAAGATTGGGTGAAAAAATGTTTGCTGAGATTTCCGGAAACTCGTGGTTTTTTGGAAGCTTGGCAACCCCTTTCAATGAAAGTGATTCTCGTCAGTCTCTGCTTGGGGCTACTTTAATAGAACACAAACCATAGCGATAGAACTTGGAACTACATTTTTTGCCAAGTTTCAAAGTGCTAGCACAAACCGTGTTTGATTTAGAGTTCCAACTACATGTATCCATATAGGAGAAAACTGAGTGAAACCTAAACATGAAAACGGTTTACTGCAAAGGAACGGTTTAACCTACAAGAAGGCAATTTGGTGAGCCAAGTGGGATTGGTGTACTGATCATTACCTGCAAGTATCATCAAGATTGGGTGAAAACATGTTTGCTGAGATTTCCGGAAACTCGTAGTTTTTTGGAAGCTTGGCCACCCCTTTCAATGAAAGTGATTCTCGTCAGTCTCTGCTTGGGGCTACTTCAATAGGACACAAACCATAGCGATAGAACTTGGAACTACATTATTGTGCCAAGTTTCAAGGAGCTAGCACAAACCGTGTTTTATTTAGAGTTCCAACTACATGTATCCATATAGGAGAAAACAGAGTGAAAGCTAAACATGAAAACGGTTACTGCAAAGGAACGGTTTAACCTAGAAGCACGCAATTCAGTGAGCCAAGTGGGATTGGTTTACTGATCATTACCTGCAAGTATCATCAAGATTGGGTTAAAAAATGTTTGCTGAGATTTCAGGAAACTCGTCGTTTTTTGGAGCTTGGCAACCCAGTTCAATGAAAGTGATTCTCGTCAGTCTCTGCTTGGGGCTACTTCAATGGGACACAAACCATAGCGATAGAACATGGAACTACATTATTGTGCCAAGTTTCAAAGAGGTAGCACAAACCGTGTGGATTTATAGTTCCAACTACATGTATCCATATAGGAGAAAACAGAGTGAAACCTAAACATGAAAACGGTTCCTGCAAAGGAACGGTTTAACCTACAAGAAGGCAATTTGGTGAGCCAAGTGGGATTGGTGTACTGATAATTACCTGCATGTATCATCAAGATTGGGTGAAAAAATGTTTGCTGAGATTTCCGGAAACTCGTAGTTTTTTGGAAGCTTGGCAACCTCTTTCAATGAAAGTGATGCTCCTCAGTCTCTGCTTGGGGCTACTTCAATAGGACAAAACCATAGCGATAGAACTTGGAACTACATTATTGTGCCAAGTTTCAAGGACCTAGCACAAACCGTGTTTGATTTAGAGTTCCAACTACATGTATCCATATAGGAGAAAATAGAGTGAAACCTAAACATTAAAACGGTTACTCTAAAGGAATGGTTGAACCTAGAAGAACGAAATTTGGTGAGCCACGTGGGATTTGTGTACTGACCCTTACCTGCAAGTATGAAAAGTTTGGGTGAAAAAATATTTGCTGAGATTTCCGGAAACTCGTAGTTTTTTGGAAGCTTGGCAACCCCTTTCAATGAATGTGATTCTCGTCAGTCTCTGCTTGGGGTTACTTCAATAGGACACAAACCATAGCGACTGAACTTGGAACTACATTATTCTGCCACGTTTCAAAGAGCTAGCACAAACGGTGTTTGATTTAGAGTTCCAACTACATGTATCCATATAGGAGAAAACAGAGTGAAACCTAAACATGAAAACGGTTACTGCAAAGGAACGGTTTAACCTACAAGAATGCAATTTAGTGAGCCAAGTGGGATTGGTGTACGGATCATTACATGCAAGTATCATCAAGATTGGGTGAAAAAAATGTTTGCTGAGATTTCCTGAAACTCGTAGATTTTGGATTCTTGGCAACCCCTTTCAATGAAAGTGATGCTCGTCAGTCTCTGCATGGGGCTACTACAATAGGACACAAACCATAGCGATAGAACTTGGAACTACATTATTGTGCCAAGTTTCAAAGAGATAGCACAAACCGTGTTTGATTTAGAGTTCCAAATACATGTATCCATATAGGAGAAAACAGAGTGAAACCTAAACATGAAAACGGTTACTGCAAAGGAACGGTTTAACCTAGAAGAACGAAATTTGTTGAGCCAAGTGGGATTGGTGTACTGATCATTAAATGGAAGTATCATCAAGATTGGGTGCAAAAACGTTTGCTGAGATTTCCGGACTCGTAGATTTTGGAAGGTTGGCAACCCATTGCAATGAATGTAATGCTCGTCAGTCTCTGCTTGGGGCTACTACAATAGGACACAAACCGTAGCGATAGAACTTGGAACTACATTATTTTGCCAAGTTTCAAAGAGCTAGCACAAACCGTGTTTGATTTAGAGTTCCAACTACATGTATCCATATAGGAGAAAACAGAGTGAAACCCAAACATGAAAACGGTTACTGCAAAGGAACGGTTTAACCTAGAAGAACGAAATTTGGTGAGCCAAGTGGGATTGGTGTACTGATCATTAAATGGAAGTATCTTCAAGGTTGGGTGAAAAAATATTTGCTGACATTTCCGGAAACTCGTCGTTTTTTGGAAGTTGGCAACCCCTTTCAATGAAAGTGATTCTCGTCAGTCTCTGCTTGGGGCTACTTCAATAGGACACAAACCATAGCCATAGAACTTGGAACTTCATTATTGTGCCAAGTTTCAAAGAGCTAGCACAAACCGTGTTTGATTTAGAGTTCCAACTACATGTATCCATAGAGGAGAAAACAGAGTGAAACCTAAACATGAAAACGGTTACTGCAAAGGAACGGTTTAACCTAGAACAATGCAATTTGGTGAGCCAAGTGGGATTGGTGTACTCATCATTACCTGCAAGTATCATCAAGATTGGGTGAATACATGTTTTCTGAGATTTCCGGAAACTCAGCAAAACATGTTTGCTGACATTTTGGAAGCTTGGCAACCCCTTTCAATGAAAGTGATGCTCGTCAGTCTCTGCATGGGGCTACTACAATAGGACACAAACCGAAGCGATGGAACTTGGAACTACATTATTGTGCCAAGTTTCAAAGAGCTAGCACAAACCGTGTTTGATTTAGAGTTCCAAATACATGTATCCATATAGGAGAAAACAGAGTGAAAGCCAAACATGAAAACGGTTACTGCAAAGGAACGGTTTAACCTAGAAGAACGAAATTTGTTGAGCCAAGTGGGATTGGTGTACTGATCATTAAATGGAAGTATCATCAAGATTGGGTGAAAAAATATTTGCTGACATTTCCGGAAACTCGTCGTTTTTTGGAAGTTGGCAACCCCTTTCAATGAAAGTGATTCTCGTCAGTCTCTGCTTGGGGCTACTTCAATAGGACACAAACCATAGTGATAGAACTTTGAACTACATTATTGTGCCAAGTTTCAAAGAGCTAGCACAAACCGTGTGTGATTTAGAGTTCCAAATACATGTATCCATAGAGGAGAAAACAGAGTGAAACCTAAACATGAAAACGGTTACTGCAAAGGAACGGTTTAACCTAGAACAATGCAATTTGGTGAGCCAAGTGGGATTGGTGTACTGATCATTACCTGCAAGTATCAAAAGTTTGGGTGAAAAAATGTTTGCTGAGATTTCCGGAAACTCTTAGTTTTTTGGAAGCTTGGCAACCCCTTTCAATGAAAGAGATTCTCGTCAGTCTCTGCTTGGGGGTACTTTAATAGAACACAAACCATAGCGATAGAACTTGGAACTACATTATTGTGCCACGTTTCAAAGTGCTAGCACAAACCGTGTTTGATTTAGAGTTCCAACTGCATGTATCCATAGAGGAGAAAACAGAGTGAAACCTAAACATGTAAACGGTTACTGCAAAGGAACGGTTTGACCTAGAAAAACGAAATTTGGTGATCCAAGTGGGACTGGTGTACTGATCATTACGTGCAAGTATCATCAAGATTGGATGAAAAAATGTTTGCTGAGATTTCAGGAAATTCTTAGATTTTTCGAAGCTTGGCAACCCCTTTCAATGAAAGTGATTCTCGTCAGTCTCTACTTGGGGCTACTTCAATAGGACACAAACCATAGCGATAGAACATGGAACTACATTATTTTGCCAAGTTTCAAGGAGCTAGCAGAAACCGTGTTTGATTTAGAGTTCCAACTACATGTATCCATAGAGGAGTAAACAGAGTGAAACCTAAACATGAAAACGGTTCCTGCAAAGGAACGGTTTAACCTAGAAGAATGCAATTTGGTGAGCCAAGTGGGATTGGTGTACTGATCATTACCTGCAAGTATCATCAATATTGGGTAAAAAAATGTATGCTGAGATTTCCGGAAACTCGTGGTTTTTTGGAAGCTTGGCAACCCCTTTCAATGAAAGTGATTCTCGTCAGTCTCTGCTTGGGGCTACTTTAATAGAACACAAACCATAGCGATAGAACTTAGAACTACATTTTTTGCCAAGTTTCAAAGTGCTAGCACAAACCGTGTTTGATTTAGATTTCCAAATACATGTATCAATAGAGGAGAAAACAGAGTGAAACCTAAACATGAAAACGGTTACTGCAAAGGAACTGTTTAACATAGAACAACGCAATTTGGTGAGCCAAGTGGGATTGGTGTACTCATCATTACCTGCAAGTATCATCAAGATTGGGTGAAAACATGTTTGCTGAGATTTCAGGAAACTCGTAGATTTTGGAAGCTTGGCAACCCCTTTCAATGAAAGTGATGCTCGTCAGTCTCTGCATGGGGCTACTACAATAGGACACAAACCATAGCGATAGAACTTGGAACTACATTATTGTGCCATTTTTCAAAGAGCTACCACAAACCGTGTTTGATTTAGAGTTCCAAATACATGTGTCCATATAGGAGAAAACAGAGTGAAACCGAAACATGAAAACGGTTACTGCAAAGGAACGTTTTAACCTAGAAAAACGAAATTTGTTGAGCCAAGTGGGATTTGTAAACTGATCATTACCTGTAAGTATCAAAAGTTTGGGTGAAAAAATGTTTGCTGAGATTTCAAGAAACTCTTAGTTTTTTGGAAGCTTGGCAACCCCTTTCAATGAAAGAGATTCTCGTCAGTCTCTGCTTGGGGGTACTTTAATAGAACACAAACCATAGCGATAGAACTTCGAACTACATTATTGTGCCACGTTTCAAAGTGCCAGCACAAACCGTGTTTGATTTAGAGTTCCAACTACATGTATCCATAGAGGAGTAAACAGAGTGAAACCTAAACATTAAAACGGTTACTGCAAAGGAACGTTTTAACCTAGAAAAACGAAATTTGGTGAGCCAAGTGGAATTTGTCTACTGATCATTATCTGCAAGTATCATCAAGATTGGGTGAAAACATATTAGCTGAGATTTCCGGAAACTCGTGGTTTTTTGGAAGCTTGGCAACCCCTTTCAATGAAAGAGATTCTCGTCAGTCTCTGCTTGGGGCTACTTCCATAGGACACAAACCATAGCGATAGAAATTGGAACTACATTATTGTGCCAAGTTTCAAAGAGCTAGCACAAACCGTGTTTGATTTAGAGTTCCAAATACATGTATCCATAGAGGAGAAAACAGAGTGAAACCTAAACATGAAAACGGTTACTGCAAAAGGAATAGTTTAACCTAGAAGAATGCAGTTTGGTGAGCCAAGTGGGATTGGTGTACTGATCATTACCTGCAAGTATCATCAAGATTGGGTGAAAATATATTTGCTGAGATTTCCGGAAACTCGTGGTTTTTTGGAAGCTTGGCAACCCCTTTCAATGAAAGTGATTCTCGTCAGTCTCTGCTTGGGGCTACTTCAATAGGACACAAACCATAGCGATAGAACTTGGAACTACATTATTGTGCCAAGTTTCAAAGAGCTAGTACCAACCGTGTTTGATTTAGAGTTCCAACTACATGTATCCTTATAGGAGAAAACTGAGTGAAACCTAAACATGAAAACGGTTACTGCAAAGGAACGGTTTAACCTACAAGAAGGCAATTTGGTGAGCCAAGTGGGATTGGTGTACTGATCATTACCTGCAAGTATCATCAAGATTGGGTGAAAAAATGTTTGCTGAGATTTCCGGAAACTCGTAGTTTTTTGGAAGCTTGGCAACCTCTTTCAATGAAAGTGATGCTCCTCAGTCTCTGCTTGGGGCTACTTCAATAGGACACAAACCATAGCGATAGAACTTGGAACTACATTATTGTGCCAAGTTTCAAGGACCTAGCACAAACCGTGTTTGATTTAGAGTTCCAACTACATGTATCCATATAGGAGAAAATAGAGTGAAACCTAAACATGAAAACGGTTACTCTAAAGGAATGGTTGAACCTAGAAGAACGAAATTTGGTGAGCCAAGTGGGATTTGTGTACTGACCCTTACCTGCAAGTATGAAAAGTTTGGGTGAAAAAATGTTTGCTGAGATTTCCGGTAACTCGTAGTTTTTTGGAAGCTTGGCAACCCCTTTCAATGAATGTGATTCTCGTCAGTCTCTGCTTGGGGCTACTTCAATAAGACACAAAGCATAGCGACCGAACTTGGAACTACATTATTGTGCCAAGTTTCAAAGAGCTAGCACAAACCGTGTTTGATTTAGAGTTCCAACTTCATGTATCCATATAGGAGAAAACAGAGTGAAACCTAAACATGAAAACGGTTACTGCAAAGGAACGGTTTAAGCTAGAAGAACGAAATTTGGTGAGCCAAGTGGGATTGGTATACTGATCATTAAATGGAAGTATCATCAAGATTGGTTGAAAAAATGTTTGGTGAGATTTCCGGAAACTCGTAGATTTTGGAAACTTGGCCACCCCTTTCAATGGAAGTGATTCTCGTCCGTCTCTGCTTGAGGCTACTTCAATAGGACACAAACCATAGGGATAGAACTTGGAAATACATTATTGTGCCAAGTTTCAAAGAGCTAGCACAAATCGTGTTTGATTTAGAGTTCCAACTATATGTATACATATAGGAGAAAACAGAGTGAAACCTTAACATGAAAACGGTTCCTGCAATGGAACGGTTTAACCTAGAAGAACGGAGTTTGGTGAGAAATGTGGGATTGGTGTACTGATCATTACCTGCAAGTATCATCAGTATTGGGTGAAAAATGTTTGCTGAGATTTCCGGAAACTCGTAGATTTTTGGAAGCTTGGCAACCCCTTTCAATGAAAGTGATTCTCCTTAGTCTCTGCTTGGGGCTACTTCAATAGGACACAAACCATAGCGATAGAACTTGGAACTACATTATTGTGCCAAGTTTCAAAGAGCTAGCACAAACCGTGTTTGATTTAGAGTTCCAAATACATGTATCCATAGAGGAGAAAACAGAGTGAAACCTAAACATGAAAACGGTTACTGCAAAGGAACGGTTTAAACAAGAAAAACGAAATTTGGTGATCCAAGTGGGATTGGTGTACTGGTCATTACCTGTTAGTATCATCAAGGTTTGGTGAAAAAAGGTTTGCTGAGATTTCCGGACTCGTAGATTTTGGAAGGTTGGCAACCCCTTTCAATGCATGTAATGCTCATCATTCTCTGCTTGGGGCTACTACAATAGGACACAAAAAATAGCGATAGAACTTGGAAGTACATTATTGTGCCATGTTTCAAACAGCTAGCACAAACCGTGTTTGATTTAGAGTTCCAACTACATGTATCCTTATAGGAGACAACAGAGTGAAACCTAAACATGAAAACGGTTACTGCAAAGGAACGGTTTAACTAGAAGAACGCAATTTGGTGCGCAAAGTGGGATTGGTGTACTGATCATTACCTGCAAGTATCATCAATATTGGGTGAAAAAATGTATGCTGAGATTTCCGGAAACTCGTGGATTTTTGGAAGCTTGGCAACCCCTTTCAATGAAAGTGATTCTCGTCAGTCTCTGCATGAGGCTACTTTAATAGAACACAAACCATAGCGATAGAACTTGGAACTACATTTTTTGCCAAGTTTCAAAGTGCTAGCACAAACCGTGTTTGATTTAGAGATCCAACTACATGTATCCATAGAGGAGAAAACAGAGTGAAACCTAAACATGAAAACGGTTACTGCAAAGGAACGGTTTAACCTAGAACAATGCAATTTGGTGAGCCAAGTGGGATTGGTGTACTCATCATTACCTGCAAGTATCATCAAGATTGGGTGAAAACATGTTTGCTGAGATTTCCGGAAACTCGTAGATTTTGGAAGCTTGGCAACCCTTTTCAATGTAAGTGATGCTCGTCAGTCTCTGCATGGGGCTACTACAATAGGACACAAACCAAAGCGATAGAACTTGGAACTACATTATTGTGCCAAGTTTCAAAGAGCTAGCACAAACCGTGTTTGATTTAGAGTTCCAAATACATGTATCCATATAGGAGAAAACAGAGTGAAACCCAAACATGAAAACGGTTACTGCAAAGGAACGGTTTAACCTAGAAGAACGAAATTTGGTGAGCCAAGTGGGATTGGTGTACTGATCATTAAATGGAAGTATCATCAAGATTGGTTGAAAAAATATTTGCTGACATTTCCGGAAACTCGTCGTTTTTTGGAAGTTGGCAACCCCTTTCAATGAAAGTGATTCTCGTCAGTCTCTGCTTGGGGCTACTTTAATAGAACACAAACCATAGCGATGGAACTTGGAACTACATTTTTTGCCAAGTTTCAAAGTGCTAGCACAAACCGTGTTTGATTTAGAGTTCCAACTACATGTATCCATAGAGGAGAAAACAGAGTGAAACCCAAACATGAAATCGGTTACTGCAAAGGAACGGTTTAACCTAGAAGAACGAAATTTGGTGAGCCAAGTGGGATTGGTGTACTGATCATTAAATGGAAGTATCATCAAGATTGGGTGAAAAAATATTTGCTGACATTTAAGGAAACTCGTCGTTTTTTGGAAGTTGGCAACCCCTTTCAATGAAAGTGATTCTCGTCAGTCTCTGCTTGGGACTACTTCAATAGGACACAAACCATAGTGATAGAACTTGGAACTACATTATTGTGCCAAGTTTCAAAGAGCTAGCACAAACCGTGTGTGATTTAGAGTTCCAAATACATGTATCCATAGAGGAGAAAACAGAGTGAAACCTAAACATGAAAACGGTTACTGCAAAGGAACTGTTTAACCTAGAAGAACGCAATTTGGTGAGCCAAGTGGGATTTGTGTACTGATCATTACCTGAAAGTATCAAAAGTTTGGGTGAAAAAATGTTTGCTGAGATTTCCCGAAACTCGTAGTTTTTTAGAAGCTTGGAAACCCCTTTCAATGAAAGTGATTCTCGTCAGTCTCTGCTTGGGGCTACTTCAAGAGGACACAAACCATAGCGATAGAACATGGAACTACATTATTGTGCCAGGTTTCAAAGAGCTAGCACAAACCGTGTTGGATTTATAGTTCCAACTACATGTATCCATATAGGAGAAAACAGAGTGAAATCTAAACATGAAAACGGTTACTGCAAAGGAACGGTTTAACCTAGAAGAGCGAAATTTGGTGAGCCAAGTGGGATTTGTCTACTGATCATTACCTGCAAGTATCAAAAGTTTGGGTGAAAAAATGTTTGCTGAGATTTCCGGAAACTCTTAGTTTTTTGGAAGCTTGGCAACCCCTTTCAATGAAAGAGATTCTCGTCAGTCTCTGCTTGGGGGTACTTTAATAGAACACAAACCATAGCGATAGAACTTGGAACTACACTATTGTGCCAAGTTTCAAAGTGCTAGCACAAACCGGGTTTGATTTAGAGTTCCAACTGCATGTATCCATAGAGGAGTAAACAGAGTGAAACCTAAACATGAAAACGGTTACTGCAAAGGAATGGTTTAACCTAGAAGAACGCAGTTTGGTGAGCCAAGTGGGATTGGTGTACTGATCATTACCTGCAAGTATCATCATGATTGGGTGAAAACATATTTGCTGAGATTTCCGGAAACTCGTGGTTTTTTGGAAGCTTGGCAACCCCGTTCGATGAAAGTGATTCTCGTCAGTCTCTGCTTGGGGCTACTTCAATAGGACACAAACCATAGCGATAGAACTTGGAACTACATTATTGTGCCAAGTTTCAAAGAGCTAGTACCAACCGTGTTTGATTTAGAGTTCCAACTACATGTATCCATATAGGAGAAAACTGAGTGAAACCTAAACATGAAAACGGTTACTGCAAAGGAACGGTTTTACCTAGAAGAACGCAGTTTGATGAGCCAAGTGGGATTGGTGTACTGATCATTACCTGCAAGTATCATCAAGATTGGGTGAAAACATATTAGCTGAGATTTCCGGAAACTCGTGGTTTTTTTGAAGCTTGGCAACCGCTTTCAATGAAAGAGATTCTCGTCAGTCTCTGCTTGGGGCTACTTCCATAGGACACAAACCATAGCGATAGAACTTGGAACTACATTATTGTGCCAAGTTTCAAAGAGCTAGCACAAACCGTGTTTGATTTAGAGTTCCAAATACATGTATCCATAGAGGAGAAAACAGAGTGAAACCTAAACATGAAAACGGTTACTGCAAAGGAACGGTTTGACCTAGAAAAACGAAATTTGGTGATCCAAGTGGGACTGGTGTACTGATCATTACGTGCAAGTATCATCAAGATTGGATGAAAAAATGTTTGGTGAGATTTCCGGAAACTCATAGTTTTTTGGAAGCTTGGCAACCCCTTTCAATGAAAGTGATTCTCGTCAGTCTCTGCTTGGGGCTACTTCAATAGGACACAAACCATAGCGATAGAACTTGGAACTACATTATTGTGCCAAGTTTCAAGGAGCTAGCAGAAACCGTGTTTGATTTAGAGTTCCAACTACATGTATCCATATAGGAGAAAACAGAGTGAAACCTAAACATGAAAACGGTTCCTGCAAAGGAACAGTTTAACCTAGAAGAACGCAACTTGGTGAGCCAAGTGGGATTGGTGTACTGATCATTACCTGCAAGTATCATCAATATTGGGTAAAAAAATGTATGCTGAGATTTCCGGAAACTCGTGGTTTTTTGGAAGCTTGGCAACCCCTTTCAATGAAAGTGATTCTCGTCAGTCTCTGCTTGGGGCTACTTTAATAGAACACAAACCATAGCGATAGAACTTAGAACTACATTTTTTGCCAAGTTTCAAAGTGCTAGCACAAACCGTGTTTGATTTAGAGTTCCAACTACATGTATCCATAGAGGAGAAAACAGAGTGAAACCTAAACATGAAAACGGTTACTGCAAAGGAACTGTTTAACCTAGAACAACGCAATTTGGTGAGCCAAGTGGGATTGGTGTACTCATCATTACCTGCAAGCATCATCAAGATTGGGTGAAAAAATGTTTGCTGAGATTTCCGGAAACTCGTAGATTTTGGAAGCTTGGCAACCCCTTTCAATGAAAGTGATGCTCGTCAGTCTCTGCATGGGGCTACTACAATACGACACAAACCATAGCGATAGAACTTGGAACTACATTATTGTGCCAAGTTTCAAAGAGCTAGCACAAACCGTGTTTGATTTAGAGTACCAAATACATGTATCCATATAGGAGAAAACAGAGTGAAACCTAAACATGAAAACGGTTACTGCAAAGGAACGTTTTAACCTAGAAAAACGAAATTTGGTGAGCCAAGTGGGATTTGTCTACTGATCATTACCTGCAAGTATCATCAAGATTGGGTGAAAACATATTAGCTGAGATTTCCGGAAACTCGTGGTTTTTTGGAAGCTTGGCAACCCCTTTCAATGAAAGTGATTCTCGTCAGTCTCTGCTTGGGGCTACTTCCATAGGACACAAACCATAGCGATAGAACTTGGAACTACATTATTGTGCCAAGTTTCAAAGAGCTAGCACAAACCGTGTTTGATTTAGAGTTCCAAATACATGTATCCATAGAGGAGAAAACAGAGTGAAACCTAAACATGAAAACGGTTACTGCAAAGGAACGGTTTGACCTAGAAAAACGAAATTTGGTGATCCAAGTGGGACTGGTGTACTGATCATTACGTGCAAGTATCATCAAGATTGGATGAAAAAATGTTTGGTGAGATTTCCGGAAACTCATAGTTTTTGGAAGCTTGGCAACCCCTTTCAATGAAAGTGATTCTCGTCAGTCTCTGCTTGGGGCTACTTCAATAGGACACAAACCATAGCGATAGAACTTGGAACTACATTATTGTGCCAAGTTTCAAGGAGCTAGCAGAAACCGTGTTTGATTTAGAGTTCCAACTACATGTATCCATATAGGAGAAAACAGAGTGAAACCTAAACATGAAAACGGTTCCTGCAAAGGAACAGTTTAACCTAGAAGAACGCAACTTGGTGAGCCAAGTGGGATTGGTGTACTGATCATTACCTGCAAGTATCATCAATATTGGGTAAAAAAATGTATGCTGAGATTTCCGGAAACTCGTGGTTTTTTGGAAGCTTGGCAACCCCTTTCAATGAAAGTGATTCTCGTCAGTCTCTGCTTGGGGCTACTTTAATAGAACACAAACCATAGCGATAGAACTTAGAACTACATTTTTTGCCAAGTTTCAAAGTGCTAGCACAAACCGTGTTTGATTTAGAGTTCCAACTACATGTATCCATAGAGGAGAAAACAGAGTGAAACCTAAACATGAAAACGGTTACTGCAAAGGAACTGTTTAACCTAGAACAACGCAATTTGGTGAGCCAAGTGGGATTGGTGTACTCATCATTACCTGCAAGCATCATCAAGATTGGGTGAAAAAATGTTTGCTGAGATTTCCGGAAACTCGTAGATTTTGGAAGCTTGGCAACCCCTTTCAATGAAAGTGATGCTCGTCAGTCTCTGCATGGGGCTACTACAATACGACACAAACCATAGCGATAGAACTTGGAACTACATTATTGTGCCAAGTTTCAAAGAGCTAGCACAAACCGTGTTTGATTTAGAGTACCAAATACATGTATCCATATAGGAGAAAACAGAGTGAAACCTAAACATGAAAACGGTTACTGCAAAGGAACGTTTTAACCTAGAAAAACGAAATTTGGTGAGCCAAGTGGGATTTGTCTACTGATCATTACCTGCAAGTATCATCAAGATTGGGTGAAAACATATTAGCTGAGATTTCCGGAAACTCGTGGTTTTTTGGAAGCTTGGCAACCCCTTTCAATGAAAGTGATTCTCGTCAGTCTCTGCTTGGGGCTACTTCCATAGGACACAAACCATAGCGATAGAACTTGGAACTACATTATTGTGCCAAGTTTCAAAGAGCTAGCACAAACCGTGTTTGATTTAGAGTTCCAAATACATGTATCCATAGAGGAGAAAACAGAGTGAAACCTAAACATGAAAACGGTTACTGCAAAGGAACGGTTTGACCTAGAAAAACGAAATTTGGTGATCCAAGTGGGACTGGTGTACTGATCATTACGTGCAAGTATCATCAAGATTGGATGAAAAAATGTTTGGTGAGATTTCCGGAAACTCATAGTTTTTTGGAAGCTTGGCAACCCCTTTCAATGAAAGTGATTCTCGTCAGTCTCTGCTTGGGGCTACTTCAATAGGACACAAACCATAGCGATAGAACTTGGAACTACATTATTGTGCCAAGTTTCAAGGAGCTAGCAGAAACCGTGTTTGATTTAGAGTTCCAACTACATGTATCCATATAGGAGAAAACAGAGTGAAACCTAAACATGAAAACGGTTCCTGCAAAGGAACAGTTTAACCTAGAAGAACGCAACTTGGTGAGCCAAGTGGGATTGGTGTACTGATCATTACCTGCAAGTATCATCAATATTGGGTAAAAAAATGTATGCTGAGATTTCCGGAAACTCGTGGTTTTTTGGAAGCTTGGCAACCCCTTTCAATGAAAGTGATTCTCGTCAGTCTCTGCTTGGGGCTACTTTAATAGAACACAAACCATAGCGATAGAACTTAGAACTACATTTTTTGCCAAGTTTCAAAGTGCTAGCACAAACCGTGTTTGATTTAGAGTTCCAACTACATGTATCCATAGAGGAGAAAACAGAGTGAAACCTAAACATGAAAACGGTTACTGCAAAGGAACTGTTTAACCTAGAACAACGCAATTTGGTGAGCCAAGTGGGATTGGTGTACTCATCATTACCTGCAAGCATCATCAAGATTGGGTGAAAAAATGTTTGCTGAGATTTCCGGAAACTCGTAGATTTTGGAAGCTTGGCAACCCCTTTCAATGAAAGTGATGCTCGTCAGTCTCTGCATGGGGCTACTACAATACGACACAAACCATAGCGATAGAACTTGGAACTACATTATTGTGCCAAGTTTCAAAGAGCTAGCACAAACCGTGTTTGATTTAGAGTACCAAATACATGTATCCATATAGGAGAAAACAGAGTGAAACCTAAACATGAAAACGGTTACTGCAAAGGAACGTTTTAACCTAGAAAAACGAAATTTGGTGAGCCAAGTGGGATTTGTCTACTGATCATTACCTGCAAGTATCATCAAGATTGGGTGAAAACATATTAGCTGAGATTTCCGGAAACTCGTGGTTTTTTGGAAGCTTGGCAACCCCTTTCAATGAAAGTGATTCTCGTCAGTCTCTGCTTGGGGCTACTTCCATAGGACACAAACCATAGCGATAGAACTTGGAACTACATTATTGTGCCAAGTTTCAAAGAGCTAGCACAAACCGTGTTTGATTTAGAGTTCCAAATACATGTATCCATAGAGGAGAAAACAGAGTGAAACCTAAACATGAAAACGGTTACTGCAAAGGAACGGTTTGACCTAGAAAAACGAAATTTGGTGATCCAAGTGGGACTGGTGTACTGATCATTACGTGCAAGTATCATCAAGATTGGATGAAAAAATGTTTGCTGAGATTTCAGGAAAATCTTAGATTTTTGGAAGCTTGGCAACCCCTTTCAATGAAAGTAATTCTCGTCAGTCTCTACTTGGGGCTACTTCAATAGGACACAAACCATAGCAATAGAATATGGAACTACATTACTTTGCCAAGTTTCAAGGAGCTAGCAGAAACCGTGTTTGATTTAGAGTTCCAACTACATGTATCCATATAGGAGAAAACAGAGTGAATCCGAAACATGAAAACGGTTACTGCAAAGGAACGTTTTAACCTAGAAAAACGAAATTTGGTGAGCCAAGTGGGATTTGTAAACTGATCATTACCTGCAAGTATCAAAAGTTTGGGTGAAAAAATGTTTGCTGAGATTTCCGGAAACTCTTAGTTTTTTGGAAGCTTGGCAACCCCTTTCAATGAAAGAGATTCTCGTCAGTCTCTGCTTGGGGGTACTTTAATAGAACACAAACCATAGCGATAGAACTTGGAACTACACTATTGTGCCAAGTTTCAAAGTGCTAGCACAAACCGGGTTTGATTTAGAGTTCCAACTGCATGTATCCATAGAGGAGTAAACAGAGTGAAACCTAAACATGAAAACGGTTACTGCAAAGGAATGGTTTAACCTAGAAGAACGCAGTTTGGTGACCCAAGTGGGATTGGTGTACTGATCATTACCTGCAAGTATCATCATGATTGGGTGAAAACATATTTGCTGAGATTTCCGGAAACTCGTGGTTTTTTGGAAGCTTGGCAACCCCGTTGGATGAAAGTGATTCTCGTCAGTCTCTGCTTGGGGCTACTTCAATAGGACACAAACCATAGCGATAGAACTTGGAACTACATTATTGTGCCAAGTTTCAAAGAGCTAGTACCAACCGTGTTTGATTTAGAGTTCCAACTACATGTATCCATATAGGAGAAAACTGAGTGAAACCTAAACATGAAAACGGTTACTGCAAAGGAACGGTTTTACCTAGAAGAACGAAATTTGGTGAGCCTAGTTGGATTGGTGTACTGATCATTACCTGCAAGTATCATCAAGATTGGGTGAAAAAATGTTTGGTGAGATTTCCGGAAACTCGTAGTTTTTTGGAAGCTTGGCAACCCCTTTCAATGAAAGAGATTCTCGTCAGTCTCTGCTTGGGGGTACTTTAATATAACACAAACCATAGCGATAGAACTTGGAACTACATTATTGTGCCACGTTTCAAAGTGCTAGCACAAACCGTGTTTGATTTAGAGTTCCAACTGCATGTATCCATAGAGGAGTAAACAGAGTGAAACCTAAACATGAAAACGGTTACTGCAAAGGAATGGTTTAACCTAGAAGAACGCAGTTTGATGAGCCAAGTGGGATTGGTGTACTGATCATTACCTGCAAGTATCATCAAGATTGGGTGAAAACATATTAGCTGAGATTTCCGGAAACTCGTGGTTTTTTTGAAGCTTGGCAACCGCTTTCAATGAAAGAGATTCTCGTCAGTCTCTGCTTGGGGCTACTTCCATAGGACACAAACCATAGCGATAGAACTTGGAACTACATTATTGTGCCAAGTTTCAAAGAGCTAGCACAAACCGTGTTTGATTTAGAGTTCCAAATACATGTATCCATAGAGGAGAAAACAGAGTGAAACCTAAACATGAAAACGGTTACTGCAAAGGAACGGTTTGACCTAGAAAAACGAAATTTGGTGATCCAAGTGGGACTGGTGTACTGATCATTACGTGCAAGTATCATCAAGATTGGATGAAAAAATGTTTGGTGAGATTACCGGAAACTCATAGTTTTTTGGAAGCTTGGCAACCCCTTTCAATGAAAGTGATTCTCGTCAGTCTCTGCTTGGGGCTACTTCAATAGGACACAAACCATAGCGATAGAACTTGGAACTACATTATTGTGCCAAGTTTCAAGGAGCTAGCAGAAACCGTGTTTGGTTTAGAGTTCCAACTACATGTATCCATATAGGAGAAAACAGAGTGAAACCTAAACATGAAAACGGTTCCTGCAAAGGAACAGTTTAACCTAGAAGAACGCAACTTGGTGAGCCAAGTGGGATTGGTGTACTGATCATTACCTGCAAGTATCATCAATATTGGGTAAAAAAATGTATGCTGAGATTTCCGGAAACTCGTGGTTTTTTGGAAGCTTGGCAACCCCTTTCAATGAAAGTGATTCTCGTCAGTCTCTGCTTGGGGCTACTTTAATAGAACACAAACCATAGCGATAGAACTTAGAACTACATTTTTTGCCAAGTTTCAAAGTGCTAGCACAAACCGTGTTTGATTTAGAGTTCCAACTACATGTATCCATAGAGGAGAAAACAGAGTGAAACCTAAACATGAAAACGGTTACTGCAAAGGAACTGTTTAACCTAGAACAACGCAATTTGGTGAGCCAAGTGGGATTGGTGTACTCATCATTACCTGCAAGCATCATCAAGATTGGGTGAAAAAATGTTTGCTGAGATTTCCGGAAACTCGTAGATTTTGGAAGCTTGGCAACCCCTTTCAATGAAAGTGATGCTCGTCAGTCTCTGCATGGGGCTACTACAATACGACACAAACCATAGCGATAGAACTTGGAACTACATTATTGTGCCAAGTTTCAAAGAGCTAGCACAAACCGTGTTTGATTTAGAGTACCAAATACATGTATCCATATAGGAGAAAACAGAGTGAAACCTAAACATGAAAACGGTTACTGCAAAGGAACGTTTTAACCTAGAAAAACGAAATTTGGTGAGCCAAGTGGGATTTGTCTACTGATCATTACCTGCAAGTATCATCAAGATTGGGTGAAAACATATTAGCTGAGATTTCCGGAAACTCGTGGTTTTTTGGAAGCTTGGCAACCCCTTTCAATGAAAGTGATTCTCGTCAGTCTCTGCTTGGGGCTACTTCCATAGGACACAAACCATAGCGATAGAACTTGGAACTACATTATTGTGCCAAGTTTCAAAGAGCTAGCACAAACCGTGTTTGATTTAGAGTTCCAAATACATGTATCCATAGAGGAGAAAACAGAGTGAAACCTAAACATGAAAACGGTTACTGCAAAGGAACGGTTTGACCTAGAAAAACGAAATTTGGTGATCCAAGTGGGACTGGTGTACTGATCATTACGTGCAAGTATCATCAAGATTGGATGAAAAAATGTTTGCTGAGATTTCAGGAAAATCTTAGATTTTTGGAAGCTTGGCAACCCCTTTCAATGAAAGTAATTCTCGTCAGTCTCTACTTGGGGCTACTTCAATAGGACACAAACCATAGCAATAGAATATGGAACTACATTACTTTGCCAAGTTTCAAGGAGCTAGCAGAAACCGTGTTTGATTTAGAGTTCCAACTACATGTATCCATATAGGAGAAAACAGAGTGAATCCGAAACATGAAAACGGTTACTGCAAAGGAACGTTTTAACCTAGAAAAACGAAATTTGGTGAGCCAAGTGGGATTTGTAAACTGATCATTACCTGCAAGTATCAAAAGTTTGGGTGAAAAAATGTTTGCTGAGATTTCCGGAAACTCTTAGTTTTTTGGAAGCTTGGCAACCCCTTTCAATGAAAGAGATTCTCGTCAGTCTCTGCTTGGGGGTACGTTAATAGAACACAAACCATAGCGATAGAACTTGGAACTACATTATTGTGCCACGTTTCAAAGTGCTAGCACAAACCGTGTTTGATTTAGAGTTCCAACTACATGTATCCATAGAGGAGTAAACAGAGTGAAACCTAAACATTAAAACGGTTACTGCAAAGGAATGGTTTAACCTAGAAGAACGCAGTTTGGTGAGCCAAGTGGGATTGGTGTACTGATCATTACCTGCAAGTATCATCAATATTGGGTAAAAAAATGTATGCTGAGATTTCCGGAAACTCGTGGTTTTTTGGAAGCTTGGCAACCCCTTTCAATGAAAGTGATTCTCGTCAGTCTCTGCTTGGGGCTACTTTAATAGAACACAAACCATAGCGATAGAACTTAGAACTACATTTTTTGCCAAGTTTCAAAGTGCTAGCACAAACCGTGTTTGATTTAGAGTTCCAACTACATGTATCCATAGAGGAGAAAACAGAGTGAAACCTAAACATGAAAACGGTTACTGCAAAGGAACTGTTTAACCTAGAACAACGCAATTTGGTGAGCCAAGTGGGATTGGTGTACTCATCATTACCTGCAAGTATCATCAAGATTGGGTGAAAACATGTTTGCTGAGATTTCCGGAAACTCGTAGATTTTGGAAGCTTGGCAACCCCTTTCAATGAAAGTGATACTCGTCAGTCTCTGCATGGGGCTACTACAATAGGACACAAACCATAGCGATAGAACTTGGAACTACATTATTGTGCCAAGTTTCAAAGAGCTAGCACAAACCGTGTTTGATTTAGAGTTCCAAATACATGTATCCATATAGGAGAAAACAGCGTGAAACCTAAACATGAAAACGGTTACTGCAAAGTAACGGTTTTACCTAGAAGCACGCAATTTGGTGAGCCTAGTTGGATTGGTGTACTGATCATTACCTTCAAGTATCATCAAGATTGGGTGAAATAATGTTTGGTGAGATTTCCGGAAACTCGTAGTTTTTTGGAAGCTTGGCAACCCCTTTCAATGAACGAGATTCACGTCAGTCTCTGCTTGGGGCTACTTCAATAGGACACAAACCATAGCGATAGAACTTGGAACTACATTATTGTGCCAAGTTTCAAAGTGCTAGCACAAACCGTGTTTGATTTAGAGTTCCAACTACATGTATCCATAGAGGAGAAAACAGAGTGAAACCTAAACATGAAAACGGTTACTGCAAAGGAACGGTTTAACCTAGAACAACGCAATTTGGTGAGCCAAGTGGGATTGGTGTACTCATCATTACCTGCAAGTATCATCAAGATTGGGTGAAAACATGTTTGTTGAGATTTCCGGAAACTCGTAGATTTTGGAAGCTTGGCAACCCCTTTCAATGAAAGTGATGCTCGTCAGTCTCTGCATGGGGCTATTACAATAAGACACAAACCATAGCGATAGAACCTGGAACTACATTATTGTGCCAAGTTTCAAAGAGCTAGCACAAACCGTGTTTGATTTAGAGTTCCAAATACATGTATCCATATAGGAGAAAACAGAGTGAAACCCAAACATGAAAACGGTTACTGCAAAGGAACGGTTTAACCTAGAAGAACGAAATTTGGTGCGCCAAGTGGGATTGGTGTACTGATCATTAAATGGAAGTATCATCAAGATTGGGTGAAAAAACGTTTGGTGAGATTTCCGGAAACTCGTCGTTTTTTGGAAGTTGACAACCCCTTTCAATGAAATGATTCTCGTCAGTCTCTGCTTGGGGCTACTTCAATAGGAAACAAACCATAGCGATAGAACTTGGAACTACATTATTGTGCCAAGTTTCAATGAGCTAGCACAAACCGTGTTTGATTTAGAGTTCCAAATACATGTATCCATATAGGAGAAAACAGAGTGAAACCTAAACATGAAAACGGTTACTGCAATGGAACTGTTTTACCTAGAAGAACGCAATTTGGTGAGCCAAGTGGGATTTGTGTACTGATCATTACCTGCAAGTATCAAAAGTTTGGGTGAAAAAATGTTTGCTGAGATTTCCCGAAACTCGTAGTTTTTTAGAAGCTTGGAAACCCCTTTCAATGAAAGTGATTCTCATCAGTCTCTGCTTGGGGCTACTTCCATAGGACACAAACCATAGCGATAGAACTTGGAACTACATTATTGTGCCAAGTTTCAAAGAGCTAGCACAAACCGTGTTTGATTTAGAGTTCCAAATACATGTATCCATAGAGGAGAAAACAGAGTGAAACCTAAACATGAAAACGGTTACTGCAAAGGAACGGTTTGACCTAGAAAAACGAAATTTGGTGATCCAAGTGGGACTGGTGTACTGATCATTACGTGCAAGTATCATCAAGATTGGATGAAAAAATGTTTGCTGAGATTTCAGGAAAATCTTAGATTTTTGGAAGCTTGGCAACCCCTTTCAATGAAAGTAATTCTTGTCAGTCTCTACTTGGGGCTACTTCAATAGGACACAAACCATAGCGATAGAATATGGAACTACATTACTTTGCCAAGTTTCAAGGAGCTAGCAGAAACCGTGTTTGATTTAGAGTTCCAACTACATGTATCCATATAGGAGAAAACAGAGTGAATCCGAAACATGAAAACGGTTACTGCAAAGGAACGTTTTAACCTAGAAAAACGAAATTTGGTGAGCCAAGTGGGATTTGTAAACTGATCATTACCTGCAAGTATCAAAAGTTTGCGTGAAAAAATGTTTGATGAGATTTCCGGAAACTCGTAGTTTTTTGGAAGCTTGGCAACCCCTTTCAATGAACGAGATTCTCGTCAGTCTCTGCTTGGGGCTACTTCAATAGGACACAAACCATAGCGATAGAACTTGGAACTACATTATTGTGCCAAGTTTCTAAGTGCTAGCACAAACCGTGTTTGATTTAGAGTTCCAACTACATGTATCCATAGAGGAGTAAACAGAGTGAAACCTAAACATGAAAACGGTTACTGCAAAGGAATGGTTTAACCTAGAAGAACGCAGTTTGGTGAGCCAAGTGGGATTGGTGTACTGATCATTACCTGCAAGTATCATCAATATTGGGTAAAAAAATGTATGCTGAGATTTCCGGAAACTCGTGGTTTTTTGGAAGCTTGGCAACCCCTTTCAATGAAAGTGATTCTCGTCAGTCTCTGCTTGGGGCTACTTTAATAGAACACAAACCATAGCGATAGAACTTAGAACTACATTTTTTGCCAAGTTTCAAAGTGCTAGCACAAACCGTGTTTGATTTAGAGTTCCAACTACATGTATCCATAGAGGAGAAAACAGAGTGAAACCTAAACATGAAAACGGTTACTGCAAAGGAACTGTTTAACCTAGAACAACGCAATTTGGTGAGCCAAGTGGGATTGGTGTACTCATCATTACCTGCAAGTATCATCAAGATTGGGTGAAAACATGTTTGCTGAGATTTCCGGAAACTCGTAGATTTTGGAAGCTTGGCAACCCCTTTCAATGAAAGTGATACTCGTCAGTCTCTGCATGGGGCTACTACAATAGGACACAAACCATAGCGATAGAACTTGGAACTACATTATTGTGCCAAGTTTCAAAGAGCTAGCACAAACCGTGTTTGATTTAGAGTTCCAAATACATGTATCCATATAGGAGAAAACAGCGTGAAACCTAAACATGAAAACGGTTACTGCAAAGTAACGGTTTTACCTAGAAGCACGCAATTTGGTGAGCCTAGTTGGATTGGTGTACTGATCATTACCTTCAAGTATCATCAAGATTGGGTGAAATAATGTTTGGTGAGATTTCCGGAAACTCGTAGTTTTTTGGAAGCTTGGCAACCCCTTTCAATGAACGAGATTCTCGTCAGTCTCTGCTTGGGGCTACTTCAATAGGACACAAACCATAGCGATAGAACTTGGAACTACATTATTGTGCCAAGTTTCAAAGTGCTAGCACAAACCGTGTTTGATTTAGAGTTCCAACTACATGTATCCATAGAGGAGAAAACAGAGTGAAACCTAAACATGAAAACGGTTACTGCAAAGGAACGGTTTAACCTAGAACAACGCAATTTGGTGAGCCAAGTGGATTGGTGTACTCATCATTACCTGCAAGTATCATCAAGATTGGGTGAAAACATGTTTGTTGAGATTTCCGGAAACTCGTAGATTTTGGAAGCTTGGCAACCCCTTTCAATGAAAGTGATGCTCGTCAGTCTCTGCATGGGGCTATTACAATAAGACACAAACCATAGCGATAGAACCTGGAACTACATTATTGTGCCAAGTTTCAAAGAGCTAGCACAAACCGTGTTTGATTTAGAGTTCCAAATACATGTATCCATATAGGAGAAAACAGAGTGAAACCCAAACATGAAAACGGTTACTGCAAAGGAACGGTTTAACCTAGAAGAACGAAATTTGGTGCGCCAAGTGGGATTGGTGTACTGATCATTAAATGGAAGTATCATCAAGATTGGGTGAAAAAACGTTTGGTGAGATTTCCGGAAACTCGTCGTTTTTTGGAAGTTGACAACCCCTTTCAATGAAATGATTCTCGTCAGTCTCTGCTTGGGGCTACTTCAATAGGACACAAACCATAGCGATAGAACTTGGAACTACATTATTGTGCCAAGTTTCAATGAGCTAGCACAAACCGTGTTTGATTTAGAGTTCCAAATACATGTATCCATATAGGAGAAAACAGAGTGAAACCTAAACATGAAAACGGTTACTGCAATGGAACTGTTTTACCTAGAAGAACGCAATTTGGTGAGCCAAGTGGGATTTGTGTACTGATCATTACCTGCAAGTATCAAAAGTTTGGGTGAAAAAATGTTTGCTGAGATTTCCCGAAACTCGTAGTTTTTTAGAAGCTTGGAAACCCCTTTCAATGAAAGTGATTCTCATCAGTCTCTGCTTGGGGCTACTTCCATAGGACACAAACCATAGCGATAGAACTTGGAACTACATTATTGTGCCAAGTTTCAAAGAGCTAGCACAAACCGTGTTTGATTTAGAGTTCCAAATACATGTATCCATAGAGGAGAAAACAGAGTGAAACCTAAACATGAAAACGGTTACTGCAAAGGAACGGTTTGACCTAGAAAAACGAAATTTGGTGATCCAAGTGGGACTGGTGTACTGATCATTACGTGCAAGTATCATCAAGATTGGATGAAAAAATGTTTGCTGAGATTTCAGGAAAATCTTAGATTTTTGGAAGCTTGGCAACCCCTTTCAATGAAAGTAATTCTTGTCAGTCTCTACTTGGGGCTACTTCAATAGGACACAAACCATAGCGATAGAATATGGAACTACATTACTTTGCCAAGTTTCAAGGAGCTAGCAGAAACCGTGTTTGATTTAGAGTTCCAACTACATGTATCCATATAGGAGAAAACAGAGTGAATCCGAAACATGAAAACGGTTACTGCAAAGGAACGTTTTAACCTAGAAAAACGAAATTTGGTGAGCCAAGTGGGATTTGTAAACTGATCATTACCTGCAAGTATCAAAAGTTTGCGTGAAAAAATGTTTGATGAGATTTCCGGAAACTCGTAGTTTTTTGGAAGCTTGGCAACCCCTTTCAATGAACGAGATTCTCGTCAGTCTCTGCTTGGGGCTACTTCAATAGGACACAAACCATAGCGATAGAACTTGGAACTACATTATTGTGCCAAGTTTCTAAGTGCTAGCACAAACCTTGTTTGATTTAGAGTTCCAACTACATGTATCCATAGAGGAGAAAACAGCGTGAAACCTAAACATGAAAACGGTTACTGCAAAGGAACGTTTTAACCTAGAAAAACGAAATTTGGTGAGCCAAGTGGGATTTGTAAACTGATCATTACCTGCAAGTATCAAAAGTTTGCGTGAAAAAATGTTTGCTGAGATTTCCGGAAACCCTTAATTTTTTGGAAGCTTGGCAACCCCTTTCAATGAAAGAGATTCTCGTCAGTCTCTGCTTGGGGGTACTTTAATAGAACACAAACCATAGCGATAGAACTTGGAACTACATTATTGTGCCACGTTTCAAAGTGCTAGCACAAACCGTGTTTGATTTAGAGTTCCAACTACATGTATCCATAGAGGAGTAAACAGAGTGAAACCAAAACATTAAAACGGTTACTGCAAAGGAATGGTTTAACCTAGAAGAACGTAGTTTGGTGAGCCAAGTGGGATTGGTGTACTGATCATTACCTGCAAGTATCATCAAGATTGGGTGAAAACATATTTGCTGAGATTTCCGGAAACTCGTGGTTTTTTGGAAGCTTGGCAACCCCTTTCAATGAAAGTGATTCTCGTCAGTCTCTGCTTGGGGCTACTTCAATAGGTCACAAACCATAGCGATAGAACTTGGAACTACATTATTGTGCCAAGTTTCAAAGAGCTAGTACCAACCGTGTTTGATTTAGAGTTCCAACTACATGTATCCATATAGGAGAAAACTGAGTGAAACCTAAACATGAAAACGGTTACTGCAAACGAACGGTTTTACCTAGAAGCACGCAATTTGGTGAGCCTAGTTGGATTGGTGTACTGATCATTACCTGCAAGTATCATCAAGATTGGGTGAAATAATGTTTGGTGAGATTTCCGGAAACTCGTAGTTGTTTGGAAGCTTGGCAACCCCTTTCAATGAACGAGATTCTCGTCAGTCTCTGCTTGGGGCTACTTCAATAGGACAGAAACCATAGCGATAGAACTTGGAACTACATTATTGTGCCAAGTTTCAAAGTGCTAGCACAAACCGTGTTTGATTTAGAGTTCCAACTACATGTATCCATAGAGGAGAAAACAGAGTGAAACCTAAACATGAAAACGGTTACTGCAAAGGAACGGTTTAACCTAGAACAACGCAATTTGGTGAGCCAAGTGGGATTGGTGTACTCATCATTACCTGCAAGTATCATCAAGATTGGGTGAAAACATGTTTGTTGAGATTTCCGGAAACTCGTAGATTTTGGAAGCTTGGCAACCCCTTTCAATGAAAGTGATGCTCGTCAGTCTCTGCATGGGGCTACTACAATAAGACACAAACCATAGCGATAGATCCTGGAACTACATTATTGTGCCAAGTTTCAAAGAGCTAGCACAAACCGTGTTTGATTTAGAGTTCCAAATACATGTATCTATATAGGAGAAAACAGAGTGAAACCCAAACATGAAAACGGTTACTGCAAAGGAACGGTTTAACCTAGAAGAACGAAATTTGGTGAGCCAAGTGGGATTGGTGTACTGATCATTAAATGGAAGTATCATCAAGATTGGGTGAAAAAACTTTTGGTGAGATTTCCGGAAACTCGTCGTTTTTTGGAAGTTGGCAACCCCTTTCAATGAAAGTGATTCTCGTCAGTCTCTGCTTGGGGCTACTTCAATAGGACACAAACCATAGCGATAGAACTTGGAACTACATTATTGTGCCAAGTTTCAATGAGCTAGCACAAACCGTGTTTGATTTAGAGTTCCAAATACATGTATCCATATAGGAGAAAACAGAGTGAAACCTAAACATGAAAACGGTTACTGCAATGGAACTGTTTAACCTAGAAGAACGCAATTTGGTGAGCCAAGTGGGATTTGTGTACTGATCATTACCTGCAAGTATCAAAAGTTTGGGTGAAAAAATGTTTGCTGAGATTTCCCGAAACTCGTAGTTTTTTAGAAGCTTGGAAACCCCTTTCAATGAAAGTGATTCTCATCAGTCTCTGCTTGGGGCTACTTCAAAGGGACACAAACCATAGCGATAGAACATGGAACTACATTATTGTGCCAAGTTTCAAAGAGCTAGCACAAACCGTGTTGGATTTATAGTTCCAACTACATGTATCCATATAGGAGAAAACAGAGTGAAACCTAAACATGAAAACGGTTACTGCAAAGGAACGGTTTAACCTAGAAGAGCGAAATTTGGTGAGCCAAGTGGGATTTGTCTACTGATCATTACCTGCAAGTATCAAAAGTTTGGGTGAAAAAATGTTTGCTGACATTTCCGGAAACTCTTAGTTTTTTGGAAGCTTGGCAACCCCTTTCATTGAAAGAGATTCTCGTCAGTCTCT
>NW_027552852.1:0-54337 GCF_045843805.1 Urocitellus parryii | reverse complement strand
GGGCTACTTCAATGGCACACAAACCATAGCGATAGAACTTGGAACTACATTATTGTGCCAAGTTTCAAAGAGCTAGCACAAACCGTGTTTGATTTAGAATTCCAACTACATGTATCCATATAGGAGAAAACAGAGTGAAACCTAAACATGAAAAGGGTTTCTGCAAAGGAACGGTTTAACCTAAAAGAACGAAATTGAGTGAGCCAAGTGGGATTCCTGTACTGATAACTACCTGCAAGTATCATCAAGATTGGGTGAAAAAATATTTGCTGACATTTCAGGAAACTCGTAGTTTTTTGGAAGCTTGGAAACCCCTTTCAATGAAAGTGATTCTCGTCAGTCTCTGCTTGGGGCTACTTCAATAGCACACAAACCATAGTGATAGAACTTGGAACTACATTATTGTGCCAAGTTTCAAAGAGCTAGCACACACCGTGTTTGATTTAGAGTTCCAAGAACATGTATCCATATAGGAGAAAACAGAGTGAAACCTAAACATGAAAACGGTTACTTGAAAGGAACGGTTTAACATAGGAGAACGAAATTTGGTGAGCCAAGTGGGATTGGTGTACTGATCATGAAATGGAAGTATCATCAAGATTGGGTGAAAAAATCTTTGCTGAGATTTCAGGAACCTCGTAGTTTTTTGGCAGCTTGGCAACCCCTTTCAATGAAAGGGATTGTCGTCAGTCTCTACTTGGGGCTACTTCAATAGGACACAAACCATAGCGATAGAACTTGGAACTACATTATTGTGCCAAGTTTCAAAGACCTAGCACACACCGTGTTTGATTTAGAGTTCCAAATACATGTATCCATATAGAAGAAAACAGAGTGAAACCTAAACATGAAAATGGTTACTGCAAAGGAACGGTTTAACCTAGAAGAATGAAATTTAGTGAGCCAAGTGGGATTCGTGTACTGATCACTACCTGCAAATATCATCAAGATTGGGTGAAAAAATGTTTGCTGAGATTTCCGGAAACTCGTAGTTATTTAGAAGCTTGGCAACCCCTTTCAATACCAAGTGATTCTCATCAGTCCCTGCTTGGAGCTACTTCAATAGGACAGAAACCATAGCGATAGAACTTGGAACTACATTATTGTGCCAAGTTTCAAAGAGCTAGCACACACCGTGTTTGATTTAGAGTTCCAAGAACATGTATCCATATAGGAGAAAACAGAGTGAGACCTAAACATGAAAACGGTTACTGCAAAGGAACGGTTAAACCTAGAAGAACGAAATTTGGTGAGCCAAGTGGGATTGGTGTACTGATCATGAAATGGAAGTATCATCAAGATTGGGTGAAAAAATGTTTGCTGAGATTTCAGGAAACTCGTAGTTTTTTGGAAGCTTGGCAACACCTTTCAATGAAAGTGATTCTCGTCAGTCTCTGCTTGGGGCTTCTTCAATAAGTCACAAACCATAGCGATAGAACTTGGAACTATATTATTGTGCCAAGTTTCAAAGAGCTAGCACAAACCGTGTTTGATTTAGAGTTCCAACTACATGTATCCATATAGGAGAAAACAGAGTGAAACCTAAACATGAAAACGGTTACTGCAAAGGAACGGTTTAACCTAGAAGAATGAAATTTAGTGAGCCAAGTGGGATTCGTGTACTGATCACTACCTGCAAGTATCATCAAGATTGGGTGAAAAAATGTTTGCTGAGATTTCAGGAAACTCGTAGTTTTTTGGAAGCTTGGCAACCCCTTTCAAAGAAAGTGATTCTCGTCAGTCTCTGCTTGAGGCTACTTCAATAGGACACAAACCATAGCGAAAGAACTTGGAACTACATTATTGTGCCAAGTTTCAAAGAGCTAGCACAAACCGTATTTGATTTAGAGTTTCAAATACATTTATCCATATAGGAGAAAACAGAGTGTATCCTAAACATGAATAAGATTTCTGCAAAGGAACGGTTTAACTAGAAGAACGAAAATTAGTGAGAGAACTGGGAATTGTGTACTGATCACTACCTGCAAGTATCATCAAGATTGGGTGAAAAAATGTTTGCTGAGATTGCCGAAAATTCGTAGATTTTTGGAAGTTTGGCAACCCCTTTCAATGAAAGGGATTCTCGTCAGTCTCTGCTTGGGGCTACTTCAATAGGACACAAACCATAGCAATAGAATTTGGAACTACATTATTTTGCCAAGTTTGAATTGCTAGCAAAAACCGTGTTTGATTTAGAGTTCCAATTACATGTATCCATATAGGAGAAAACAGAGTGAAACCTAAACATGAAAACGGTTACTGCAAAGGAACTGTTTAACCTAGAAGAACGGAATTTGGTGAGCCATGTGGGATTGGTGTACTGATCATTAAATGGAAGTATCATCAAGATTGGGTCAAAAAATGTTTGCTGATATTTCCGGAAATGCGTAGTTATTTGGAAGCTTGGCAACCCCTTTCAATGAAAGGGATTCTCGTCAGTCTCTGCTTGGGGCTACTTCAATAGCACACAAACCATACCTATAGAACTTGGAAGTACATTATTGTGCCAAGTTTCAAAGAGCTATCACAAACCGTGTTTGAGTTAGAGTTCCAACTACATGTATCCATAAAAGAGAAAACAGAGTGAAACCTAAACATGAAAACGGTTACTGCAAAGGAACGGTTTAACCTAGAAGAACGGAATTTGGTGAGCCAAGTGGGATTGGTGTCCTGATCATTAAATGGAGGTATCGTCAAGATTGGGTGAAAGAATGTTTGCTGAGATTTCAGGAAACTCGTAGTTTTTTGGAAGCTTGGCAACCCCTTTCAATGAAAATGATTCTCGTCAGTCTCTGCTTGGGCCTAATTCAATAGGACACAAACCATAGCGATAGAACTTGGAACTACATTATTGTGCCAAGTTTCAAAGAGCTAGCACACACCGTGTTTGATTTAGAGTTCCAAGTACATGTATCCATATCGGAGAAAACAGAGTGAAACCTAAACATGAAAACGGTTACTGCAAAGGAACGGTTTAACCTAGAAGAACGAAATTTGGTGAGCCAAGTGGGATTGGTGTACTGATCATTAAATGGTTGTATCATCAAGATTGGGTCAAAAAATGTTTGCTGATATTTCCGTAAACTCGTAGTTTTTTGGAAGCTTGGCAACCCCTTTCAATGAAAGTGATTCTCGTCAGTTTCTGCTTGGGGCTACTTCAATAGCACACAAACCATAGCTATAGAACATGGAACTACATTATTGTGCCAAGTTTCAAAGAGCTAGCACACACAGTGTTTGATTTAGAGTTCCGAATACATGTATCCATATAGGAGAAAACAGAGTGAAACCTAAACATGAAAACGGTTTCTGCAAAGGAACGGTTTAACCTAGAAGATCGAAATTTGGTGAGCCAAGTGGGATTCGTGTACTGATAACTACCTGCAAGGATCATCAAGATTGGGTGAAAAAATGTTTGCTGAGATTTCAGGAAACTCGTAGTTTTTTGGAAGCTTGGCAACACCTTTCAAGGAAAGTGATTCTCGTCAGTCTCTGCTTGGGGCTACTTCAATAGCACACAAACCATAGCGATTGAACTTGGAACTACATTATTGTGCCAAGTTTCAAAGAGCTAGCCCCAAACCATGTTTGATTTAGAGTTCGAACTACATGTATCCATATAGGAGAAAACAGAGTGAAACCTAAACATGAAAACGGTTACTGCAAAGGAACGGTTTAACCTAGAAGAACGAAATTTGGTGAGCCAAGTGGGATTCGTGTACTGATAACTACCTGCAAGGATCATCAAGATTGGGTGAAAAAAGTTTGCTGAGATTTCAGGAAACTCGTAGTTTTTTGGAAGCTTGGCAACCCCTTTCAAGGAAAGTGATTCTCGTCAGTCTCTGCTTGGGGCTACTTCAATGGCACACAAACCATAGCGATAGAACTTGGAACTACATTATTGTGCCAAGTTTCATAGAGCTAGCACAAACCGTGTTTGATTAGAATTTCCAACTACATGTATCCATATAGGAGAAAACAGAGTGAAACCTAAACATGAAAACGGTTTCTGCAAAGGAACGGTTTTAACCTAGAAGAACGAAATTTGGTGAGCCAAGTGGGATTCATGTACTGATAACTACCTGCATTTATCATCAAGATTGGGTGAAAAAATGTTTGCTGAGATTTCAGGAAACTCGTAGTTTCTTGGAAGCTTGGCAACCCCTTTCAAGGAAAGTGATTCTCGTCAGTCTCTGTTTGGGGCTACTTCAATGGCACACAAACCATAGCAATAGAACTTGGAACTACATTATTGTGCCAAGTTTCAAAGAGCTAGCACAAACCGTGTTTGATTTAGAATACCAACTACATGTATCCATATAGGAGAAAACAGAGTGAAACCTAAACATGAAAACGGTTACTGCAAAGGAACGGTTTAACCTAGAAGAACGAAATTTGGTGAGCCAAGTGGGATTCGTGTACTGATAACTACCTGCAAGGATCATCAAGATTGGGTGAAAAAATGTTTGCTGAGATTTCAGGAAACTCGTAGTTTCTTGGAAGCTTGGCAACCCCTTTCAAGGAAAGTGATTCTCGTCAGTCTCTGCTTGGGGCTACTTCAATGGCACACAAACCATAGCGATAGAACTTGGAACTACATTATTGTGCCAAGTTTCAAAGAGCTAGCACAAACCGTGTTTTGATTTAGAATTCCAAATACATGTATCCATATAGGAGAAAACAGAGTGAAACCTAAACATGAAAACGGTTTCTGCAAAGGAACGGTTTAACCCTAAAAGAACGAAATTGTGTGAGCCAAGTGGGATTCCTGTACTGATAACTACCTGCAAGTATCATCAAGATTGGGTGAAAAAATGTTTGCTGAGATTTCAGGAAACTCGTAGTTTTTTGGAAGCTTGGCAACCCCTTTCAAGGAAAGTGATTCTCGTCAGTCTCTGCTTGGGGCTACTTCAATAGCACACAAACCATAGCGATAGAACTTGGAACTACATTATTGTGCCAAGTTTCAAAGAGCTAGCACAAACCGTGTTTGATTTAGAGTTCCAACTACATGTGTCCATATAGGAGAAAACAGAGTGAAACCTAAACATGAAAACGGTTACTGCAAAGGAACGGTTTAACCTAGAAGAACGAAATTTGGTGAGCCAAGTGAGATTGGTGTACTGATCATCAATGGAAGTATCATCAAGATTCGGTAAAAAAAATGTTTGCTGAGATTTCAGGAAACACGCAGTTTTTTGGAAGCTTGGCAACCCCTTTCAATGAATGTGATTCTCGTCAGTCTCTGCTTGGGGCTACTTCAATAGGACACAAACCATAGCGATAGAACTTGGAGCTACATTACTGTGCCAAGTTTCAAACGAGCTAGCACAAACCGTGTTTGATTTAGAATTCCAACTACATGTATCCATATAGGAGAAAACAGAGTGAAACCTAAACATGAAAACGGTTACTGCAAAGGAACGGTTTAACCTAGAAGAACGAAATTTGGTGAGCCAAGTGTTATTCGTGTACTGATAACTACCTGCAAGGATCATCAAGATTGGGTGAAAAAATGTTTGCTGAGATTTCAGGAAACTCGTAGTTTTTTGGAAGCTTGGCAACACCTTTCAAGGAAGTGATTCTCGTCAGTCTCTTCTTGGGGCTACTTCAATGGCCACACAAACCATAGCGATAGAAATTGGAACTACATTATTCTGCCAAGTTTCAAAGAGCTAGCACAAACCGTGTTTGATTTAGAATCCCAGCTACATGTATCCATATAGGAGAAAACAGAGTGAAACCTAAACATGAAAACGGTTTCTGAAAAAGGAACGGTTTAACCTAGAAGAACGAAATTTGGTGAGCCAAGTGGGATTCGTGTACTGATAACTACCTGCAAGGATCATCAAGATTGGGTGAAAAAATGTTTGCTGAGATTTCAGGAAACTCGTAGTTTCTTGGAAGCTTGGCAACCCCTTTCAAGGAAAGTGATTCTCGTCAGTCTCTGCTTGGGGCTACTTCAATGGCACACAAAGCATAGCGATTGAACTTGGAACTACATTGTTGTGCCAAGTTTCAAAGAGCTAGCACAAACCGTGTTTGATTTAGAATTCCAAATACATGTATCCATATAGGAGAAAACAGAGTGAAACCTAAACATGAAAACGGTTTCTGCAAAGGAACGGTTTAACCTAAAAGAACGAAATTGAGTGAGCCAAGTGGGATTCCTGTACTGATAACTACCTGCAAGTATCATCAAGATTGGGTGAAAAAATATTTGCTGAGATTTCAGGAAACTCGTAGTTTTTTGGAAGCTTGGCAACCCCTTTCAAGAAAGTGATTCTCGTCAGTCTCTGCTTCGGGCTACTTCAATGGCACACAAACCATAGCGATAGAACTTGGAACTACATTATTGTGCCAAGTTTCAAAGAGCTAGCACAAACCGTGTTTGATTTAGAGTTCCAACTACATGTATCCATATAGGAGAAAACAGAGTGAAACCTAAACATGAAAACGGTTTCTGCAAAGAACGGTTTAACCTAAAAGAACGAAATTGAGTGAGCCAAGTGGGATTCCTGTACTGATAACTACCTGCAAGTATCATCAAGATTGGGTGAAAAAATGTTTGCTGAGATTTCAGGAAACACGTAGTTTTTTGGAAGCTTGGCAACCCCTTTCAATGAAAGTGATTCTCGTCAGTCTCTGCTTGGGGCTACTTCAATAGCACACAAACCATAGCGATAGAACTTGGAACTACATTATTGTGCCAAGTTTCAAAGAGCTAGCACAAACCGTGTTTGATTTAGAGTTCCAACTACATGTGTCCATATAGGAGAAAACAGAGTGAAACCTAAACATGAAAACGGTTACTGCAAAGGAACGGTTTAACCTAGAAGAACGAAATTTGGTGAGCCAAGTGAGATTGGTGTACTGATCATTAAATGGAAGTATCATCAAGATTCGGTAAAAAAATGTTTGCTGAGATTTCAGGAAACTCGCAGTTTTTTGGAAGCTTGGCAACCCCTTTCAATGAATGTGATTCTCCTCAGTCTCTGCTTGGGGCTACTTCAATAGACACAAACCATAGCGATAGAACTTGGAACTACATTACTGTGCCAAGTTTCAACGAGCTAGCACAAACCGTGTTTGATTTAGAATTCCAACTACATGTATCCATATAGGAGAAAACAGAGTGAAACCTAACATGAAAACGGTTTCTGCAAAGGAACGGTTTAACCTAGAAGAACGAAATTTGGTGAGCCAAGTGGGATTCGTGTACTGATAACTACCTGCAAGGATCTTCAAGATTGGGTGAAAAAATGTTTGCTGAGATTTCAGGAAACTCGTAGTTTTTTGGAAGCTTGGCAACACCTTTCAAGGAAAGTGATTCTCGTCAGTCTCTGCTTGGGGCTACTTCAATGGCACACAAACCATAGCGATAGAACTTGGAACTACATTATTCTGCCAAGTTTCAAAGAGCTAGCACAAACCTTGTTTGATTTAGAATTCCAGCTACATGTATCCATATAGGAGAAAACAGAGTGAAACCTAAACATGAAAACGGTTTCTGAAAAGGAACGGTTTAACCTAGAAGAACGAAATTTGGTGAGCCAAGTGGGATTCATGTACTGATAACTACCTGCATTTATCATCAAGATTGGGTGAAAAAATGTTTGCTGAGATTTCAGGAAACTCGTAGTTTTTTGGAAGCTTGGCAACCCCTTTCAATGAAAGTGATTTTGGTCAGTCTCTGCTTGGGGCTACTTCAATAGCACACAAAGCATAGCGATTGAACTTGGAACTACATTATTGTGCCAAGTTTCAAAGAGCTAGCACAAACCGTGTTTGATTTAGAGTTCGAACTACATGTATCCATATAGGAGAAAACAGAGTGAAACCTAAACATGGAAACGGTTACTGCAAAGGAACGGTTTAACCTAGAAGAATGAAATTTGGTGAGCCAAGTGGGATTCGTGTACTGATAACTACCTGCAAGGATCATCAAGATTGGGTGAAAAAATGTTTGCTGAGATTTCAGGAAACTCCGTAGTTTCTTGGAAGCTTGGCAACCCCTTTCAAGGAAAGTGATTCTCGTCAGTCTCTGCTTGGGGCTACTTCAATGGCACACAAACCATAGCGATAGAACTTGGAACTACATTATTGTGCCAAGTTTCAAAGAGCTAGCACAAACCGTGTTTGATTTAGAATTCCAACTACATGTATCCATATAGGAGAAAACAGAGTGAAACCTAAACATGAAAAGGGTTTCTGCAAAGGAACGGTTTAACCTAAAAGAACGAAATTGAGTGAGCCAAGTGGGATTCCTGTACTGATAACTACCTGCAAGTATCATCAAGATTGGGTGAAAAAAATTTTTGCTGACATTTCAGGAACTCGTAGTTTTTTTGGAAGCTTGGAAACCCCTTTCAATGAAAGTGATTCTCGTCAGTCTCTGCTTGGGGGCTACTTCAATAGCACACAAAACCATAGTGATAGAACTTGGAACTACATTATTGTGCCAAGTTTTCAAAGAGCTAGCACAAACCGTGTTTGATTTTGAATTCCAACTACATGTATCCATATAGGAGAAACAGAGTGAAACCTAAACATGAAAACGGTTTCTGCAAAGGAACGGTTTAACCTAGAAGAACGATATTTGGTGAGCCAAGTGGGATTCATGTACTGATAACTACCTGCATTTATCATCAAGATTGGGTGAAAAAATGTTTGCTGAGATTTCAGGAAACTCGTAGTTTCTTGGAAGCTTGGCAACCCCTTTCAAGGAAAGTGAGTCTCGTCAGTCTCTGCTTGGGGCTACTTCAATGGCACACAAACCATAGCGATAGAACTTGGAACTACATTATTGTGCCAAGTTTCAAAGAGCTAGCACAAACCGTGTTTGATTTAGAATACCAACTACATGTATCCATATAGGAGAAAACAGAGTGAAACCTAAACATGAAAACGGTTACTGCAAAGGAACGGTTTAAACTAGAAGAGCGAAATTTGGTGAGCCAAGTGGGATTCGTGTACTGATAACTACCTGCAAGGATCATCAAGATTGGGTGAAAAATGTTTGCTGAGATTTCAGGAAACTCGTAGGTTTTTTGGAAGCTTGGCAACACCTTTCAAGGAAAGTGATTCTCGTCAGTCTCTGCTTGGGGCTACTTCAATGGCACACAAACCATAGCGATAGAACTTGGAACTACATTATTGTGCCAAGTTTCAAAGAGCTAGCACAAACCGTGTTTGATTTAGAATTCCAACTACATGTATCCATATAGGAGAAAACAGAGTGAAACCTAAACATGAAAACGGTTTCTGCAAAGGAACGGTTTAACCTAAAAGAACGAAATTGAGTGAGCCAAGTGGGATTCCTGTACTGATAACTACCTGCAAGTATCATCAATATTGGGTGAAAAATGTTTGCTGACATTTCAGGAAAATCGTAGTTTTTTGGAAGCTTGGCAACCCCTTTCAATGAAAGAGATTCTCGTCCGTCTCTGCTTGGGGCTACTTGAATAGCACACAAACAATAGCGATAGAACTTGGAACTACATTATTGTGCCAAGTTTCAAAGAGCTAGCACAAACCGTGTTTGATTTAGAGTTCCAACTACATGTGTCCATATAGGAGAAAACAGAGTGAAACCTAAACATGAAAAGGGTTACTGCAAAGGAACGGTTTAACCTAGAAGAACGAAATTTGGTGAGCCAAGTGAGAATTGGTGTACTGATCATTAAATGGAAGTATCATCAAGATTCGGAAAAAAAATGTTTGCTGAGATTTCAGGAAACTCGCAGTTTTTGGAAGCTTGGCAACCCCTTTCAATGAATGTGATTCTCGTCAGTCTCTGCTTGGGGCTACTTCAATAGGACACAAACCATAGCGATAGAACTTGGAACTGTATTAATAGTGCCAAGTTTCAAAAAGCTAGCACACACCGTGTTTGATTTAGAGTTCTAACTTCATGTATCCATATAGGAGAAAACAGAGTGAAACCTAAACATGAAAACGGTTACTGCAAAGGAACGGTTTAACCTAGAGAACGAAATTTAGTGAGCCAAGTGGGATTCGTTTACTGATCACTACCTGCAAGTATCATTCAAGATTGGGTGAAAAAATGTTTGCTGAGATTTCTGGAAACTCATAGTTTTTTGGAAGCTTGGCAACCCCTTTCAATACAAGTGATTCTCGTCAGTCCCTGCTTGGGGCTACTTCAATAGGACACAAACCATAGCGATTGAACTTGGAACTACATTATTGTGCAAAGTTTCAAAGAGCTAGCACAAACCGTGTTTGATTTACAGTTCCAACTACATGTATCCATATAGGAGAAAACAGAGTGAAACCTAAACATGAAAACGGTTCCTGAAAGGAATGGATTAACCTAGAAGAACGAAACTTGGTGAGCCAAGTGGGATTGGTGTACTGATCATTAAATGGAAGTATCTTCAAGATTGGGTGAAAAAATGTTTGCTGTGATATTTCAGGAAACTCGTAGTTTTTTGGAAGCTTGGCAACCCTTTTCAATGAAAGGGATTCTGGTCAGTCTCTGCTTCGGGCTACTTCGACACGACAAAAAACATAGTGATAGAACTTGGAACTACATTATTGTGCCAAGTATCAAAGAGCTAGCACAAACCGTGTTTGATTTAGAGTTCCAACTACATGTATCCATATAGGAGAAAACAGAGTGAAACATAAACATGAAAACGGTTACTGCAAAGGAACGGTTTAACCTAGAAGAACGAAATTTAGTGATCCAAGTGGGATTCGTGTACTGATGACTACCTGCAAGTATCATCAAGATTGGGTGAAAAAATGTTTGCTGAGATTTCAGGGAACTCGTAGTTTTTGGGAAGCTTGTCAACCCCTTTCAATGAAAGGGATTTTCGTCAGTCTCTGCTTTAGGCTACTTCAATAGGACACAAACCATAGCGATAGAACTTGGAACTACATTATGGTGCCAAGTTTCAAAAAGCTAGCACACACCGTGTTTGATTTAGAGTTCTAACTACATGTATCCATATAGGAGAAAACAGAGTGAAACCTAAACATGAAAACGGTTACTGCAAAGGAACAGTTAAACCTAGAAGAACGAAATTTGGTGAGCCAAGTGGGATTGGTGTACTGATCATGAAATGGAAGTATCATCAAGATTGGGTGAAAAAATGTTTGCTGAGATTTCAGAAACTCGTAGTTTTTGGAAGCTTGGCAACCCCTTTCAATGAAAGGGATTCTCGTCAGTCTCTGCTTGAGGCTACTTCAATAGGACACAAACCATAGAGATAGAACTTGGAACTACATTATTGTCCCACGTTTCAAAGAGCTAGCACACACCGTGTTTGATTTAGAGTTCCAAGAACATGTATCCATATAGGAGAAAACAGAGTGAAACCTAAACATGAAAACGGTTACTGCAAAGGAACGGTTTAACATAGGAGAACGAAATTTGGTGAGCCAAGTGGGATTGGTGTACTGATCATGAAATGGAAGTATCATCAAGATTGGGTGAAAAAATCTTTGCTGAGATTTCAGGAACCTCGTAGTTTTTTGGCAGCTTGGCAACCCCTTTCAATGAAAGGGATTGTCGTCAGTCTCTACTTGGGGCTACTTCAATAGGACACAAACCATAGCGATAGAACTTGGAACTACATTATTGTGCCAAGTTTCAAAGACCTAGCACACACCGTGTTTGATTTAGTGTTCCAAATACATGTATCCATATAGAAGAAAACAGAGTGAAACCTAAACATGAAAATGGTTACTGCAAAGGAACGGTTTAACCTAGAAGAATGAAATTTAGTGAGCCAAGTGGGATTCGTGTACTGATCACTACCTGCAAATATCATCAAGATTGGGTGAAAAAATGTTTGCTGAGATTTCCGGAAACTCGTAGTTATTTAGAAGCTTGGCAACCCCTTTCAATACAAGTGATTCTCATCAGTCCCTGCTTGGGGCTACTTCAATAGGACAGAAACCATAGCGATAGAACTTGGAACTACATTATTGTGCCAAGTTTCAAAGAGCTAGCACACACCGTGTTTGATTTAGAGTTCCAAGAACATGTATCCATATAGGAGAAAACAGAGTGAGACCTAAACATGAAAACGGTTACTGCAAAGGAACGGTTTAACCTAGAAGAATGAAATTTAGTGAGCCAAGTGGGATTCGTGTACTGATCACTACCTGCAAGTATCATCAAGATTGGGTGAAAAAAATGTTTGCTGAGATTTCAGGAAACTCGTAGTTTTTTGGAAGCTTGGCAACCCCTTTCAATGAAAGTGATTCTCGTCAGTCTCTGCTTGGGGCTACTTCAATAGGACACAAACCATAGCGAAAGAACTTGGAACTACATTATTGTGCCAAGTTTCAAAGAGCTAGCACAAACGTTATTTGATTTAGAGTTCCAAATACATTTATCCATATAGGAGAAAACAGAGTGTATCCTAAACATGAATAAGATTTCTGCAAAGGAACGGTTTAACTAGAAGAACGAAAATTAGTGAGAGAACTGGGAATTGTGTACTAATCACTACCTGCAAGTATCATCAAGATTGGGTGAAAAAATGTTTGCTGAGATTGCCGAAAATTCGTAGATTTTTGGAAGTTTGGCAACCCCTTTCAATGAAAGGGATGCTCGTCAGTCTCTGCTTGGGGCTACTTCAATAGGACACAAACCATAGCAATAGAATTTGGAACTACATTATTTTGCCAAGTTTGAAATTGCTAGCACACACCGTGTTTGATTTAGAGGTCCAACTACATGTGTCCATATAGGAGAAAACAGAGTGAAACCTAAACATGAAAACGGTTACTACAAAGGAACGGTTTAACCTAGAAGTGCGAAATTTAGTGAGCCAAGTGGGATTCGTGTACTGATCACTACCTGCAAGTATCATCAAGATTGGGTGAAAGAATGTTTGCTGAGATTTCAGGAAACTCGTAGTTGTTTGGCAGCTTGGCAACAACTTTCAATGAAAGTGATTCTCCTCAGTCTCTGCTTGGGGCTACTACAATAGTACACAAACGATAGCGATAAAAATTGGAACTACATTATTGTGCCAAGTTTCAAAGAGCTAGCACACACCGTGTTTGATTTAGAGTTCCAACTACATGTATCCATATAGGAGAAAACAGAGTGAAACCTAAACATGAAAACGGTTACTGCAAAGGAACTGTTTAACCTAGAAGAACGGAATTTGGTGAGCCTTGTGGGATTGGTGTACTGATCATTAAATGGAAGTATCATCAAGATTGGGTGAAAAAATGTTTGCTGAGATTTCCGGAAACGCGTAGTTTTTTGGAAGCTTGGCAACCCCTTTCAATGAAAGGGATTCTCGTCAGTCTCTGCTTGGGGCTACTTCAATAGCACACAAACCATACCTATAGAACTTGGAAGTACATTATTGTGCCAAGTTTCAAAGAGCTATCACAAACCGTGTTTGAGTTAGAGTTCCAACTACATGTATCCATAAAAGAGAAAACAGAGTGAAACCTAAACATGAAAACGGTTACTGCAAAGGAACGGTTTAACCTAGAAGAACGGAATTTGGTGAGCCAAGTGGGATTGGTGTCCTGATCATTAAATGGAAGTATCGTCAAGATTGGGTGAAAGAATGTTTGCTGAGATTTCAGGAAACTCGTAGTTTTTTGGAAGCTTGGCAACCCCTTTCAATGAAAATGATTCTCGTCAGTCTCTGCTTGGGGCTAATTCAATAGGACACAAACCATAGCGATAGAACTTGGAACTACATTATTGTGCCAAGTTTCAAAGAGCTAGCACACACCGTGTTTGATTTAGAGTTCCAAGTACATGTATCCATATCGGAGAAAACAGAGTGAAACCTAAACATGAAAACGGTTACTGCAAAGGAACGGTTTAACCTAGAAGAACGAAATTTGGTGAGCCAAGTGGGATTGGTGTACTGATCATTAAATGGTTGTATCATCAAGATTGGGTCAAAAAATGTTTGCTGATATTTCCGTAAACTCGTAGTTTTTTGGAAGCTTGGCAACCCCTTTCAATGAAAGTGATTCTCGTCAGTTTCTGCTTGGGGCTACTTCAATAGCACACAAACCATAGCTATAGAACATGGAACTACATTATTGTGCCAAGTTTCAAAGAGCTAGCACACACAGTGTTTGATTTAGAGTTCCGAATACATGTATCCATATAGGAGAAAACAGAGTGAAACCTAAACATGAAAACGGTTACTGCAAAGGATCGGTATAACCTAGAAGAACGAAGTTTGGTGAGCCAAGTGGGATTCCTGTACTGATCACTACCTGCACATATCATCAAGATTGAGTGAAAAAATGTTTGCTGAGATTTCAGGAAACTCGTATTTTTTGGAAGCTTGGCAACCCCTTTCAATGAAAGTGATTCTCGTCAGTCTCTGCTTGGGGCTACTTCAATAGGACACAAATCATAGCGATAGAACTTGGAACTAGATTATTGTGCCAAGTTTCAAAGAGCTAGCACACACCGTGTTTGATTTAGAGGTCCAACTACATGTGTCCATATAGGAGAAAACAGAGTGAAACCTAAACATGAAAACGGTTACTACAAAGGAACGGTTTAACCTAGAAGTGCGAAATTTAGTGAGCCAAGTGGGATTCGTGTACTGATCACTACCTGCAAGTATCATCAAGATTGGGTGAAAGAATGTTTGCTGAGATTTCAGGAAACTCGTAGTTGTTTGGCAGCTTGGCAACAACTTTCAATGAAAGTGATTCTCCTCAGTCTCTGCTTGGGGCTACTACAATAGTACACAAACGATAGCGATAAAAATTGGAACTACATTATTGTGCCAAGTTTCACAGAGCTAGCACACACCGTGTTTGATTTAGAGTTCCAACTACATGTATCCATATAGGAGAAAACAGAGTGAAACCTAAACATGAAAACGGTTACTGCAAAGGAACTGTTTAACCTAGAAGAACGGAATTTGGTGAGCCTTGTGGGATTGGTGTACTGATCATTAAATGGAAGTATCATCAAGATTGGGTCAAAAAATGTTTGCTGAGATTTCAGGAAACTCATACTTTTTGGAAGCTTGGCAACCCCTTTCAATGTATGTGATTCTTCTCAGTCTCTGCTTGGGGATACTTCAATAGGACACAAACCATAGCAATAGAACTTGCAACTACATTATTGTGCCAAGTTTCATACAGCTAGCACACACCGTGTTTGGTTTAGAGTTCCAAATACAAATATCTATATAGGAGAAAACAGAGTGAAACCTAAACATGAAAACGGTTACTGCAAAGGATCGGTATAACTTAGAAGAACGAAATTTGGTGAGCCAAGTGGGATTGGTGTATGATCATTAAAAGCAAGTATCATCAAGATTGGGTGAAATAATGTTTGCTGAGATTTCAGGAAACTCTTAGTTTTTTGGAAGCTTGGCAACCCCTTTCAATGAAAGTGATTCTCGTAGGTCTCTGCTTGGGGCTACTTCAATTGCACATAAACCATAGCGATAGAACTTGGAACTACAGTATTGTGCCAAGTTTCAAAGAGCTAGCACACACCGTGTTTGATTTAGAGTTCCAAATACATGTATCCATATAGGAGAAAACAGAGTGAAACCTAAACATAAAAACAGTTACTGCAAAGGAACGGTTTAACCTAGAAGAGTGAAATTTAGTGAGCCAAGTGGGATTCGTGTACTGATCACTACCTGCAAGTATCATCAAGATTGGGTGAAAAAATGTTTGCTGAGATTTCAGGAAACTCGTAGTTTTTTGGAAGCTTTGCAACCCGTTTCAATGAAAGGGATTCTCGTCATTCTCTGCTTGGGGCTACTTCAATAGGACACAAACCATAGCGAAAGAACTTGGAAATACCTAATTGTGCCAAGTTTCAAAGAGCTAGCACACACCGTGTTTGATTTAGAGTTCGGAATACATGTATCCTTATAGGAGAAAACAGAGTGAAACCTAAACTTGAAAACGGTTACTGTAAAGGATCGGTATAACCTAGAAGAACGAAATTCGGTGAGCTAAGTGGGATTGGTGTACTGATCATTAAATGGAAGTATCATCAAGATTGGGTGAAAAAATGTTTGCTGAGATTTCAGGAAACTCGTAGTTTTTTGGAAGCTTGGCAACCCCTTTCAATACAAGTGATTCTCGTCAGTCTCTGCTTGGGGCTACTTCAATAGGATACAAACCATAGCGAAAGAACTTGGAAATACATTATTGTGCCAAGTTTCAAAGAGCTAGCACACACCGTGTTTGATTTAGAGTTCCGAATACATGTATCCTTATAGGAGAAAACAGAGTGAAACCTAAACTTGAAAACGGTTATTGTAAAGGATCGGTATAACCTAGAAGAACGAAATTCGGTGAGCCAAGTGGGATTGGGGTACTGATCATTAAATGGAAGTATCATCAAGATTGGGTGAAAAAATGTTTGCTGAGATTTCAGGAAACTCGTAGTTTTTTGGAAGCTTGGCAACCCCTTTCAATGAAAGTGATTCTCGTCAGTCTCTGCTTGGGGCTACTTCAATAGGACACAAACCATAGCGATACAACTTGGAACTACATTATTGTGCCACGTTTCAAAGAGCTAGCACACACTGTGTTTGATTTAGAGTTCCAACTACATGTACCCATATAGTAGAAAACAGAGTGAAACCTAAACATGAAAACGGTTACTGCAAAGGAACGGTTTAACCTAGCAGAACGAAATTTGGTGAGCCAAGTGGGATTGGTATACTGATCATGAAAAACAAGGATTATAAAGATTGGGTGAAAAAATGTTTGCTGAGATTTCAGGAAACTCTTAGATATTGGAAGCTTGGCAACCACTTTCAATGAAAGGGATTCTCGTCATTCTCTGCTTGGGGCTACATCAATAGGACACAAACCATAGCGAAAGAACTTGGAACTACATTATTGTGCCAAGTTTCAAAGAGCTAGAACACACCGTGTTTGATTTACAGTTCCAACTACATGTATCCATATAGGAGAAAACAGAGTGAAACCTAAACTTGAAGCTATTACTGCAAATGAACGGTTTAACCTAGCAGAACGAAATTTGGTGCGCCAAGTGGGATTGGTATACTGATCATTAAATGGAAATATTATCAAGATTGTGTGAAAAAATGTTTGCTGAGATTTCAGGAAACTCGTAGTTTGTTGGAAGCTTGGCAACCCCTTTCAATGAAAGGATTCTGGTCAGTCTCTGCTTGCGGCTACTTCAATAGGACACAAACCATAGCGATAGAACTTGGAACTACATTATTGTGCCAAGTTTCAAAGAGCTAGCACACACCGTGTTTGATTTAGAGTTCCAACTACATGTATCCATATCTGAAAAAACAGAGTGAACCTAAACATGAAAACGGTTACTGCAAAGGAACGGTTTAACCTAGAAGAACGAAATTTATGGAGTCAAGTGGGATTCGTGTACTGATCACTACCTGCAAGTATCATCAACATTGGTTGAAAAAATGTTTGCTGAGATTTCTGGAAACTCGTAGTTTTTTGGAAGCTTGGCAAACCCTTTCAATGAAAGTGATTCTCGTCAGTCTCTGCTTGGGGCTACTTCAATAGCACACAAACCATAGCGATAGAACTTGGAACTACATTATCGTGCCAATTTTCAAAGAGCTAGCACACACCTTGATTGATTTAGAGTTCCAACTACATGTATCCATATGGAGAAAACAGAGTGAAACCTAAACATGAAAAATGTTACTGCAAATGAACGGTTTAAACTAGCAGAACGAAATTTGGTGAGGCAAGTTTGATTGGTGTACTGATCAATAAATGGAAGTATTATCAAGATTGGGTGAAAAAAATGTTTGCTGAGATTTCAGGAAACTCGTAGTTTTTTGGAAGCTTGGTAACCCCTTCAATGAAAGTGATTCTCGTCAGTCTCTGCTTGGGGCTACTTCAATAGGACACAAACCATAGCGATAGAACTTGGAACTACATTATTGTGCCAAGTTTCAAAGAGCTAGCACGCACCGTGTTTGATTTAGAGTCCGAATACATGTATCCATATAGGAGAAAACAGAGTGAAACCTAAACATGAAAACGGTTACTGCAAAGGAACGGTTTAACATAGAAGAACGAAATTTGTGAGCCAAGTGGGATTGGTGTATGATCATTAAAAGCAAGTATCATCAAGATTGGGTGAAAAAATGTTTGCTGAGATTTCAGGAAAATCGTTGTTTTTTGGAAGCTTGGCCACCCCTTTCAATGAAAGTGATTCTCGTCAGTCTCTGCTTGGGGCTACTTCAATTGCACATAAACCATAGCGATAGAACTTGGAACTACAGTATTGTGGCAAGTTTCAAAGAGCTTGGCACAAACCGTGTTTGATTTAGAGTTCCAACTACATGTATCCATATAGGAGAAAACAGAGTGAAACCTAAACATGAAAACGGTTACTGCAAAGGAACGGTTTAACCTCGAAGAACGGAATTGGTGAGCCAAGTGGGATTGGTGTACTGATCATTAAATGGAAGTATCATGAAAACTTGGGTGAAAAAATGTTTGCTGAGATTTCCGGAAACTCTTAGTTTTTTGGAAGCTTGGCAACCCCTTTCAATGAAAGTGATTCTCGTCAGTCTCTGCTTGGGGCTACTTCAATAGGACACAAACTATAGCGATACAACTTGGAACTACATTATTGTCCCACGTTTCAAAGAGCTAGCCACACACCGTGTTTGATTTAGAGTTCCAACTACATGTATCCATATAGGAGAAAACAGAGTGAAACCTAAACATGAAAACGGTTACTGCAAAGGAACGGTTTAAACCTAGCAGAACGAAATTGGTGAGCCAAGTGGGATTGGTATACTGATCATGAAAAGGAAGTATTATCAAGATTGGGTGAAAAAATGTTTGCTGAGATTTCAGGAAACTCGTAGATTTTGGAAGCTTGGCAACCACTTTCAATGAAAGGGAATCTCGTCATTCTCTGCTTGGGGCTACTTCAATAGCACACAAAACCATAGCGAAAGAACTTGGAACTACATTATTGTGCCAAGTTTCAAAGAGCTAGAACACATCGTGTTAAATTTAACAGTTCCAACTACATGTATCCATATAGGAGAAAACAGAGTGAAACCTAAAACTTGAAGCTATTACTGCAAATGAACGTTTAACCTAGCAGAACGAAATTTGTGAGCCAAGTGGGATTGGTATACTGATCATTAAATGGAAGTATTATCAAGATTGGGTGAAAAAATGTTTGCTGAGATTTCAGGAAACTCGTAGTTTGTTGGAAGCTTGGCAACCACTTTCAATGAAAGGGATTCTGGTCAGTCTCTGCTTGCGGCTACTTCAATAGGACACAAACCATAGCGATAGAACTTGGAACTACATTATTGTGCCAAGTTTCAAAGAGCTAGCACACACCGTGTTTGATTTAGAGTTCCAACTACATGTATCCATATAGGAAAAAACAGAGTGAACCTAACATGAAAACGGTTACTGCAAAGGAACGGTTTAACCTCGAAGAACGAAATTTATTGAGTCATGTGTGATTTGTGTACTGATCACTACCTGCAAGTATCATCAACATTGGGTGAAAAAATGTTTGCTGAGATTTCAGGAAACTCGTAGTTTTTTTGGAAGCTTGGCAAACCCTTTCAATGAAAGTGATTCTCGTCAGTCTCTGCTTGAGGCTACTTCACTAGCACACAGGCCATAGCGATAGTACTTTGAACTACATTATTGTGCCAAGTTTCAAAGAGCTAGCACAAACCGTGTTTGATTTAGAGCTCCAACTACATGTATCCATATAGGAGAAAACAGAGTGAAACCTAAACATGAAAACGGTTTCTGCAAAGGAACGGTTTAACCTAAAATAATGAAATTGAGTGAGCCAAGTGGGATTCGTGTACTGATCACTACCTGCAAGTATCATCAAGATTGGGTGAAAAAATGTTTGCTGAGATTTTAGGAAACTCGTAGATTTTGGAAGCTTGGCAACCACTTTCAATGAAAGGGATTCTCGTCATTCTCTGCTTGGGGCTACTTCAATAGCACACAAACTATAGCGAAAGAACTTGGAACTACATTATTGTGCCAAGTTTCAAAGAGCTAGAACACACCGTGTTTGATTTACAGTTATAACTACATGTATCCATATAGGAGAAAACAGAGTGAAACCTAAACTTGAAGCTACTACTGCAAATGAACGGTTTAACCTAGCAGAACGAAATTTGGTGAGCCAAGTGGATTGGTATACTGATCATTAAATGGAAGTATTATCAAGTTTGGGAGAAAAAATGTTTGCTGAGATTTCAGGAAACTCGTGGTTTTTTGGAAGATTGGCAACCCCTTTCAATGAAAGGGATTCTGGTCAGTCTCTGCTTGCGGCTACTTTCAATGGGACACAAACCATAGCGATAGAACTTGGAACTACATTATTGTGCCAAGTTTCAAAGAAGCTAGCACACACCGTGTTTGATTTAGAGTTCCAACTACATGTATCCATATAGGAAAAAACAGAGTGAACCTAAACATGAAAACGGTTACTGCAAAGGAACGGTTTAACCTAGAAGAACGAAATTTATTGAGTCAAGTGGATTCGTGTACTGATCACTACCTGCAAGTATCATCAACATTGGGTGAAAAATGTTTGCTGAGATTTCAGGAAACTCGTAGTTTTTTGGGAAGCTTGGCAAACCCTTTCAATGAAACTGATTCTCGTCAGTCTCTGCTTGGGGCTACTTCAATAGCACACAGGCCATAGCGAGAGTTACTTGGAACTACATTATTGTGCCAAGTTTCAAAGAGCTAGCACAAACCGTGTTTGATTTAGAGCTCCAACTACATGTATCCATATAGGAGAAAACAGAGTGAAACCTAAACATGAAAACGGTTACTGCAAAGGAACGGTTTAACCTAGAAGAACGAAATTTGGTCAGCCAAGTGGGGCTGGTGTATGATCATTAAAAGGAAGTATAATCAAGATTGGGTGAAAAAATGCTTGCTGAGATTTCAGGAAATTCGTAGTTTTTGAAGCTTGGCAACCCCTTTCAATGAAAATGATTCTCGTCAGTCTCTGCTTGGGGCTACTTCAATAAGACACAAACCATAGCGATAGAACTTGGAACTACATTATTGTGCCAAGTTTCAAAGAGCTAGCACACACCGTGTTTGATTTAGAGTTCCGAATACATGTATCCATATAGGAGAAAACAGAGTGAAACCTAAACATGAAAACGGTTACTGTAAAGGAACGGTTTAACATAGAAGAACGAAATTTGGTGAGCCAAGTGGGATTGGTGTATGATCATTAAAAGGAAGTATCATCAAGATTGGGTGAAAAAATGTTTGCTGAGATTTCCGGAAACTCGTAGTTATTTGGAAGCTTGGCAACCCCTTTCAATGAAAGTGATTCTCGTCAGTCTCTGCTTGGGGCTACTTCAATAGGACACAAACCATAGCGATAGAACTTGGAACTACATTATTGTGTCCAGTTTCAAAGAGCTAGCACACACCGTGTTTGATTTAGAGTTCCAACTACATGTATCCATATAGGACAAAACAGAGTGAAACCTAAACATGAAAACGGTTACTGCAAAGGAACGGTTTAACCTAGAAGAACGAAATTTGGTGAGCCAAGTGGGATTGGTGTACTGATCATTAAATGGAAGTATCATGAAACTTGGGTGAAAAATGTTTGCTGAGATTTCAGGAAACTTGTAGTTTTTTGGAAGCTTGGCAACCCCTTTCAATGAAAGTGATTCTCGTCAGTCTCTGCTTGGGGCTACTTCAATTGCACATAAACCATAGCGATAGAACTTGGAACTACAGTATTGTGCCAAGTTTCAAAGAGCTTGCACAAACCGTGTTGATTTTAGAGTTCCAACTACATGTATCCATATAGGAGAAAACAGAGTGAAACCTAAACATGAAAACGGTTACTGCAAAGGAACGGTTTAACCTAGAAGAACGAAATTTAGTGAGCCAAGTGGGATTCGTGTACTGATTACTACCTGCAAGTATCATCAAGATTGGGTGAAAAAAAATGTTTGCTGAGATTTCCGGAAACTCGTAGTTTTTTGGAAGCTTGGCAACCCTTTCAATGAAGTGATTCTCGTCAGTCTCTGCTTGGGGCTACTTCAATAGGAACACAAACCATAGCGATACAACTTGGAACTACATTATTGTGGCAAGTTTCAAAGAGCTAGCACACACCGTGTTTGATTTAGAGTTCCAACTACATGTATCCATATAGGAGAAAACAGAGTGAAACCTAAACTTGAAAACGGTTACTGCAAATGAGCGGTTTAACCAAGCAGAACGAAATTTGTTGAGCCAAGTGGGATTGGTATACTGATCATTAAATGGAAGTATTATCAAGATTGGGTGAAAAAATGTTTGCTGAGATTTCAGGAAACTCGTAGTTTTTTGGAAGCTTGGCAACCCCTTTCAATGAAAGGCATTCTCTACAGTCTCTGCTTGGGGCTACTTCAATAGGACACAAACCATAGCGATAGAACTTGGAACTACATTACTGTGCCAAGTTTCAAAGAGCTAGCACACACTGTATTTGATTTAGAGTTCGAACTACATGTATACATATAGGAGAAAACGGAGTGAAACCTAAACATGAAAACGGTTACTGCAAAGGAGCGGTATAAAATTGAAGAACGAAATTTGGTGAGCCAAGTGGGATTGGTGTACTGATCATTAAATGGAAGTATCATCAAGATTGGGTGAAAAAATGTTTGCTGAGATTTCAGGAAACTCGTAGTTTTTTGGAAGCTTGGCAACCCCTTTCAATGAAAGGCATTCTCGTCAGTCTCTGCTTGTGACTACATCAATAGGACACAAACAATAGCGATAGAACTTGGAACTACATTATTGTGCCAAGTTTCAAAGAGCTAGCACAAACCGTGTTTGATTTAGAGTACCAACTACATGTATCCATATAGGAGAAAACAGAGTGAAACCTAAAGATGAAAACGGTTACTGCAAAGGAACGGTTTAACCTAGAAGAACGAAATTTAGTGAGCCAAGTGGGATTCGTGTACTGATCACTACCTGCAAGTATCATCAACATTGGGTGAAAAAAGGTTTGCTGAGATTTCAGAAAACTCGTAGTTTTTAGGAAGCTTGGCAACCCCTTTCAATGAAAGTGATTCTCGTCAGTCTCTGCTTGGGGCTACTTCAATAGGACACACACCATAGTGATAGAACTTGGAACTACATTATTCTGCCAAGTTTCAAAGAGCTAGCACACACCGTGTTTGATTTAGAGTTCTAACTACATGTATCCATATAGGAGAAAACAGAGTGAAACCTAAACATGAAAACTGTTACTGCAAAGGTACGGTTTAACCTAGAAGAACAAAATTTGGTGAGCCAAGTGGGATTGGAGTACTGATCATTAAAAGGAAGTATCATCAAGATTGGGTGAAAAACTGTTTTCTGAGATTTCAGGAAACTCGTAGTTTTTGGGAAGCTTGGCAACCCCTTTCAATGCAAGTGATTCTCGTCAGTCTCTGCTTGGGGCTACTTCAATAGGACACAAACCATAGCGAAAGAACTTGGAACTACATTATTGTGCCAAGTTTCAAAGAGCTAGCACACATCCTGTTTGATTTAGAGTTCCAACTACATGTATCCTTATAGGACAAAACAGAGTGAAACCTAAACATGAAAATGATTACTGAAAGGAACGGTTTAACCTAGAAGAACGAAATTTGGTGAGCCTAGTGGGATTCGTGTACTGATCACTACCTGCAAGTATCATCAAGATTGGGTGAAAAAATGTTTGCTGAGATTTCAGGGAACTCGTAGTTTTTTGTGAGCTTGGCAACCCCTTTCAATGAAAGTGATTCTCCTCAGTCTCTGCTTGGGGCTAGTTCAATAGGACACAAACCATAGTGAAAGAACTTGGAACTACATTATTGTGCCAAGTTTCAAAGAGCTAGCAGAAACCGTGTTTGATTTATAGTTCCAAATACATGTATCCATATAGAAGAAAACAGAGTGAAACCTAAACATGAAAATGGTTACTGCAAAGGAACGGTTTAACCTTGAAGAACGAAATTTAGTGAGCCAAGTGGATTCGTGTACTGATCACTACCTGCAAGTTTCATCAAGTTCGGGTGAAAAAATGTTTGATGAGATTTCCGGAAACTCGTAGTTATTTGGAAGCTTGGCAACCCCTTTCAATACAAGTGATTCTCGTCAGTCCCTGCTTGGGGCTACTTCAATAGGACACAAACCATAGCGATAGAACTTGGAACTACATTATTGTGGCAAGTTTCAAAGAGCTAGCACAAACCGTGTTTGATTTAGTGTTCCAACTACATGTATCCATATAGGAGAAAACAGAGTGAAACCTAAACATGAAACGGTTACTGAAAGGAACAGTTTAACCTAGAAGAACGAAATTTGGTGAGCCAAGTAGGATTGGTTTACTGATCATGAAATGGAAGTATCATCAAGATTGGGTGAAAAAATGTTTACTGAGATTTCAGGAAACTCGTAGTTTTTTGGAAGCTTGGCAACCCCTTTTCAATGAAAGGGATTCTCGCCTGTCTCTGCTTGGGGCTACTTCAATAGGACACAAACCATAGTGAAAGAACTTGGAACTACATTATTGTGCCAAGTTTCAAAGAGCTAGCACAAACCGTGTTTGATTTAGAGTTCCAACTACATGTATCCATATAGGAGAAAACAGAGTGAAAACTAAACATGAAAACGGTTACTGCAAAGGAACGGTTTAACCTAGAAGAACGAAATTTAATGAGCCAAGTGGGATTCGTGTACTGATCATTAAATGGAAGTATCATCAAGATTGGGTGAAAAAATGTTTGCTGAGATTTCAGGATACTCGGAGTTTTTGGAAGCTTGGCAACCCCTTTCAATGCAAGTGATTCTCGTCAGTCTCTGCTTGGGGCTACTTCAATAGGACACAAACCATAGCGAAAGAACTTGGAACTATATTATTGTGCCAAGTTTCAAAGAGCTAGCACACACCGTGTTTGATTTAGAGTTCCAACTACATGTATCCATATAGGAGAAAACAGAGTGAAACCTAAACATGAAAAGGGTTACTGCAAAGAAACGGTTTCACCTAGAAGAACGAAATTTGGTGAGCCAAGTGGGATTGGTGTACAGTTCATTAAATGGAAGTATCATCAAGATTGGTTGAAAAATGTTTGCTGAGATTTCAGGGAACTCATAGTTTTTTGAAGCTTGGCAACCCCTTTTCAATGAAAGGGTTTCTCGTCAGTCTCTGCTTGGGGCTTCTTCAAGAGCACACAAACCATAGTGATATAACTTGGAACTACATTATTGTGTCCAAGTTTCAAAGACCTAGCACACACCGTGTTTGATTTATAGTTCCAAATACATGTATCCATATAGAAGAAAACAGAGTGAAACCTAAACATGAAAATGGTTACTGCAAAGGAACGGTTTAACCTTGAAGAACGAAATTTAGTGAGCCAAGTGGGATTCGTGTACTGATCACTACCTGCAAGTATCATCAAGATTGGGTGAAAAAATGTTTGCTGAGATTTCCGGAAACTCGTAGTTATTTGGAAGCTTGGCAACCCCTTTCAATACAAGTGATTCTCGTCAGTCCCTGCTTGGGGCTACTTCAATAGGAAACAAACCATAGCGATAGAACTTGGAACTACATTATTGTGGCAAGTTTCAAAGAGCTAGCACAAACCGTGTTTGATTTAGTGTTCCAACTACATGTATCCATATAGGAGAAAACAGAGTGAAACCTAAACATGAAAACGGTTACTGAAAGGAACAGTTTAACCTAGAAGAACGAAATTTGGTGAGCCAAGTAGGATTGTGTACTGATCATGAAATGGAAGTTTCATCAAGATTGGGTGAAAAAATGTTTACTGAGATTTCAGGAAACTCGTAGTTTTTTGGAAGCTTGGCAACCCTTTTCAATGAAAGGGATTCTCGCCTGTCTCTGCTTGGGGCTACTTCAATAGGACACAAACCATAGTGAAAGAACTTGGAACTACATTATTGTGCCAAGTTTCAAAGAGCTAGCACAAAACCGTGTTTGATTTAGATTTCCAACTACATGTATCCATATAGGAGAAAACAGAGTGAAAACTACAGATGAAAACGGTTACTGCAAAGGAACGGTTTAACCTAGAAGAACGAAATTTAGTGAGCCAAGTGGGATTCGTGTACTGATCATTAAATGGAAGTATCATCAAGATTGGGTTTGCTGAGATTTCAGGAAACTCGGAGTTTTTTGGAAGCTTGGCAACCCCTTTCAATGAAAGGGATTCTCATCAGTCTCTGCTTGGGGCTACTTCAATAGGACACAAACCATAGCGATAGAACTTGGAACTACATTATTGTGCCAAGTTTTCAAAGAGCTAGCACACACCGTGTTTGATTTAGAGTTCCGAATACATGTATCCATATAGGAGAAAACAGAGTGAAAACTAAACATGAAAACGGTAACTGCAAAGAAACGGTTTAACCTAGAAGAACGAAATTTGGTGAGCCATGTGGGATTGGTGTACAGTTCATTAAATGGAAGTATCATCAAGATTGGGTGAAAAAATGTTTGCTGAGATTTCAGGGAACTCGTAGTTTTTTGGAAGCTTGGCAACCCCTTTCAATGAAAGGGTTTCTCGTCAGTCTCTGCTTGGGGCTTCTTCAAGAGCACACAAACCATAGCGATAGAACTTGGAACTACATTATTGTGCCAAGTTTCAAAGAGCTAGCACAAACCGTGTTTGATTTAGAGTTCCAACTACATGTATCCATATAGGAGAAAACAGAGTGAAACCTAAACATGAAAACGATTACTGCAAAGGAACGGTTTAACCTAGAAGAACGAAATTTGCTGAGCCTAGTGGGATTCGTGTACTGATCACTACCTGCAAGTATCATCAAGATTGGGTGAAAAAATGTTTGCTGAGATTTCAGGGAACTCGTAGTTTTTTGTGAGCTTGGCAACCCCTTTCAATGAAAGTGATTCTCCTCAGTCTCTGCTTGGGGCTAGTTCAATAGGACACAAACATAGTGATAGAACTTGGAACTACATTATTGTGCCAAGTTTCAAAGAGCTAGCAGAAACCGTGTTTGATTTATAGTTCCAAATACATGTATCCATATAGAAGAAAACAGAGTGAAACCTAAACATGAAAATGGTTACTGCAAAGGAACGGTTTAACCTTGAAGAACGAAATTTAGTGAGCCAAGTGGGATTCGTGTCCTGATCACTACCTGCAAGTATCATCAAGTTCGGGTGAAAAAATGTTTGATGAGATTTCCGGAAACTCGTAGTTATTTGGAAGCTTGGCAACCCCTTTCAATACAAGTGATTCTCGTCAGTCCCTGCTTGGGGCTACTTCAATAGGACACAAACCATAGCGATAGAACTTGGAACTACATTATTGTGGCAAGTTTCAAAGAGCTAGCACAAACCGTGTTTGATTTAGTGTTCCAACTACATGTATCCATATAGGAGAAAACAGAGTGAAACCTAAACATGAAAACGGTTACTGAAAGGAACAGTTTAACCTAGAAGAACGAAATTTGGTGAGCCAAGTAGGATTGGTGTATTGATCATGAAATGGAAGTATCATCAAGATTGGGTGAAAAAATGTTTACTGAGATTTCAGGAAAACTCGTAGTTTTTTGGAAGCTTGGCAACCCTTTTCAATGAAAGGGATTCTCGCCTGTCTCTGCTTGGGGCTACTTCAATAGGACACAAACCATAGTGAAAGAACTTGGAACTACATTATTGTGCCAAGTTTCAAAGAGCTAGCACAAACCGTGTTTGATTTAGAGTTCCAACTACATGTATCCATATAGGAGAAAACAGAGTGAAAACTAAACATGAAAACGGTTACTGCAAAGGAACGGTTTAACCTAGAAGAACGAAATTTAATGAGCCAAGTGGGATTCGTGTACTCATCATTAAATGGAAGTATCATCAAGATTGGGTGAAAAAATGTTTGCTGAGATTTCAGGATACTCGGAGTTCTTTGGAAGCTTGGCAACCCCTTTCAATGCAAGTGATTCTCGTCAGTCTCTGCTTGGGGCTACTTCAATAGGACACAAACCATAGCGAAAGAACTTGGAACTATATTATTGTGCCATGTTTCAAAGAGCTAGCACACACCGTGTTTGATTTAGAGTTCCAACTACATGTATCCATATAGGAGAAAACAGAGTGAAACCTAAACATGAAAACGGTTACTGCAAAGAAACGGTTTCACCTAGAAGAACGAAATTTGGTGAGCCAAGTGGGATTGGTGTACAGTTCATTAAATGGAAGTATCATCAAGATTGGGTGAAAAAAAGTTTGCTGAGATTTCAGGGAACTCATAGTTTTTTGGAAGCTTGGCAACCCCTTTCAATGAAAGGGTTTCTCGTCAGTCTCTGCTTGGGGCTTCTTCAAGAGCACACAAACCATAGTGATATAACTTGGAACTACATTATTGTGTCAAGTTTCAAAGACCTAGCACACACCGTGTTTGATTTATAGTTTCCAAATACATGTATCCATATAGAAGAAAACAGAGTGAAACCTAAACATGAAAATGGTTACTGCAAAGGAACGGTTTAACCTTGAAGAACGAAATTTAGTGAGCCAAGTGGGATTCGTGTACTGATCCCTACCTGCAAGTATCGTCAAGATCGGGTGAAAAAATGTTTGATGAGATTTCCGGAAACTCGTAGTTATTTGGAAGCTTGGCAACCCCTTTCAATACAAGTGATTCTCATCAGTCCCTGCTTGGGGCTACTTCAATAGGACACAAACCATAGCGATAGAACTTGGAACTACATTATTGTGCCAATTTTCAAAGAGCTAGCACAAACCGTGTTTGATTTAGTGTTCCAACTACATGTATCCATATAGGAGAAAACAGAGGGAAACCTAAACATGAAAACGATTACTGAAAGGAACAGTTTAACCTAGAAGAATGAAAATTTGGTGAGGCAAGTGGGATTGGTGTACTGATCATGAAATGGAAGTATCATCAAATTGGGTGAAAAAATGTTTACTGAGATTTCAGGAAACTCGTAGTTTTTGGAAGCTTGGCAACCCTTTTCAATGAAAGGGATTCTCGCGTGTCTCTGCTTGGGGCTACTTCAATAGGACACAAACCATAGCGATAGAACGTGGAAGTACATTATTGTGCCAAGTTTCAAAAGAGCTAGCACACACCGTGTTTGATTTAGAGTTCCAACTACATGTATCCATATAGGAGAAAACAGAGTGAAACCTAAACATGAAAACGGTTACTGCAAAGGAACGGTTTAACCTAGAAGAACGAAATTTGGTGAGCCAAGTGGGATTGGTGTACTGATCATTAGAAGGAAGTATCATCAAGATTGGGTGAAAAAATGTTTTCTGAGATTTCAGGGAACTCATAGTTTTTTGGAAGCTTGGCAACCCTTTCAATGCAAGTGATTCTCGTCAGTCTCTGCTTGGGGCTACTTCAATAGGACACAAACCATAGCGAAAGAACTTGGAACTACATTATTGTGCCAAGTTTCAAAGAGCTAGCACACACCGTGTTTGATTTAGAGTTCCAACTACATGTATCCATATAGGAGAAAACAGAGTGAAACCTAAACATGAAAACGGTTACTGCAATGAAACGGTTTCACCTAGAAGAACGAAATTTGGTGAGCCAAGTGGGATTGGTGTACAGTTCATTAAATGGAAGTATCATCAAGATTGGGTGAAAAAATGTTTGCTGAGATTTCAGGGAACTCGTAGTTTTTTGGAAGCTTGGCAACCCCTTTCAATGAAAGGGTTTCTCGTCAGTCTCTGCTTGGGGCTTCTTCAAGAGCACACAAACCATAGCGATAGAACTTGGAACTACATTATTGTGCCACGTTTCAAAGAGCTAGCACAAACCGTGTTTGATTTATAGTTCCAAATACATGTATCCATATAGAAGAAAACAGAGTGAAACCTAAACATGAAAATGGTTACTGCAAAGGAACGGTTTAACCTTGAAGAACGAAATTTAGTGCGCCAAGTGGGATTCGTGTACTGATCACTACCTGCAAGTATCATCAAGATCGGGTGAAAAAATGTTTGCTGAGAATTCAGGAAACTCGGAGTTTTTTGGAAGCTTGGCAACCCCTTTCAATGAAAGGGATTCTCGTCAGTCTCTGCTTGGGCTACTTCAATAGGACACAAACCATAGCGATAGAACTTGGAACTACATTATTGTGCCAAGTTTCAAAGAGCTAGCACACACCGTGTTTGATTTAGAGTTCCAACTACATGTATCCATATACGAGAAAACGTAGTGAAACCTAATCATGAAAACGGTTACTGCAAAGGAACGGTTTAACCTAGAAGAACGAAATTTGGTGAGCCAAGTGGGATTGGTGTACTGATCATTAAAAGGAAGTATCATCAAGATTGGGTGAAAAAATGTTTTCTGAGATTTCAGGAAACTCGTAGTTTTTTGGAAGCTTGGCAACCCCTTTCAATGCAAGTGATTCTCGTCAGTCTCTGCTTGGGGCTACTTCAATAGGACACAAACCATAGCGATAGAACTTGGAACTACATTATTGTGCCAAGTTTTCAAAGAGCTAGCACAAACCGTGTTTGATTTAGTGTTCCAACTACATGTATCCATATAGGAGAAAACAGAGGGAAACCTAAACATGAAAACGGTTACTGAAAGGAACAGTTTAACCTAGAAGAACGAAATTTGGTGAGCCAAGTGGGATTGGTGTACTGATCATGAAATGGAAGTATCATCAAGATTGGGTGAAAAAATGTTTACTGAGATTTCAGGAAACCTGTAGTTTTTTGGAAGCTTGGCAACCCTTTTCAATGAAAGGGATTCTCGCCTGTCTCTGCTTGGGGCTACTTCAATAGGACACAAACCATAGCGATAGAACGTGGAAGTACATTATTGTGCCAAGTTTCAAAGAGCTAGCACACACCGTGTTTGATTTAGAGTTCCAACTACATGTATCCATATAGGAGAAAACAGAGTGAAACCTAAACATGAAAACGGTTACTGCAAAGGAACGGTTTAACCTAGAAGAACGAAATTTGGTGAGCCAAGTGGGATTGGTGTACTGATCATTAGAAGGAAGTATCATCAAGATTGGGTGAAAAAATGTTTTCTGAGATTTCAGGGAACTCATAGTTTTTTGGAAGCTTGGCAACCCCTTTCAATGCAAGTGATTCTCGTCAGTCTCTGCTTGGGGCTACTTCAATAGGACACAAACCATAGCGAAAGAACTTGGAACTACATTATTGTGCCAAGTTTCAAAGAGCTAGCACACACCGTGTTTGATTTAGAGTTCCAACTACATGTATCCATATAGGAGAAAACAGAGTGAAACCTAAACATGAAAACGGTTACTGCAAAGAACGGTTTAACCTAGAAGAACGAAATTTGGTGAGCCAAGTGGGATTGGTGTACAGTTCATTAAATGGAAGCATCATCAAGATTGGGTGAAAAAATGTTTGCTGAGATTTCAGGGAACTCGTAGTTTTTTGGAAGCTTGGCAACCCCTTTCAATGAAAGGGTTTCTCGTCAGTCTCTGCTTGAGGCTTCTTCAAGAGCACACAAACCATAGCGATAGAACTTGGAACTACATTATTGTGCCAAGTTTCAAAGAGCTAGCACACACCGTGTTTGATTTAGAGTTCCAACTACATGTATCCATATAGGAGAAAACAGAGTGAAAACTAAACATGAAAACGGTTACTGCAAAGGAACGGTTTAACCTTGAAGAACGAAATTTAGTGAGCCAAGTGGGATTCCTGTACTGATCCCTACCTGCAAGTATCATCAAGATCGGGTGAAAAAATGTTTGATGAGATTTCGGAAACTCGTAGTTATTTGGAAGCTTGGCAACCCCTTTCAATACAAGTGATTCTCATCAGTCCCTGTTTGGGGCTACTTCAATAGGACACAAACCATAGCGATAGAACTTGGAACTACATTATTGTGGCAAGTTTCAAAGAGCTAGCACAAACCGTGTTTGATTTAGTGTTCCAACTACATGTATCCATATAGGAGAAAACAGAGTGAAACCTAAACATGAAAACGGTTACTGAAAGGAACAGTTTAACCTAGAAGAACGAAATTTGGTGAGCCAAGTGGGATTGGGGTACTGATCATGAAATGGAAGTATCATCAAGATTGGGTGAAAAAATGTTTACTGAGATTTCAGGAAACTCGTAGTTTTTTTGGAAGCTTGGCAACCCCTTTTCAATGAAAGGGATTCTCGCCTGTCTCTGCTTGGGGCTACTTCAATAGGACACAAACCATAGCGATAGAACGTGGAACTACATTATTGTGCCAAGTTTCAAAGAGCTAGCACACACCATGTTTGATTTAGAGTTCCAACTACATGTATCCATATAGGAGAAAACAGAGTGAAACCTAAACATGAAAACGGTTACTGCAAAGGAACGGTTTAACCTAGAAGAACGAAATTTGGTGAGCCAAGTGGGATTGGTGTACTGATCATTAAAAGGAAGTATCATCAAGATTGGGTGAAAAAATGTTTTCTGAGATTTCAGGGAACTCATAGTATTTTGGAAGCTTGGCAACCCCTTTCAATGCAAGTGATTCTCGTCAGTCTCTGCTTGGGGCTACTTCAAGTAGGACACAAACCATAGCGATAGAACTTGGAACTACATTATTGTGCCAAGTTTCAAAGAGCTAGCACACACCGTGTTTGATTTAGAGTTCCAACTACATGTATCCATATAGGAGAAAACAGAGTGAAACCTAAATATGAAAACGGTTACTGCAAAGAAACGTTTCACCTAGAAGAACGAAATTTGGTGAGCCAAGTGGGATTGGTGTACAGTTCATTAAATGGAAGTATCATCAAGATTGGGTGAAAAAATGTTTGCTGAGATTTCAGGGAACTCGTAGTTTTTTGGAAGCTTGGCAACCCCTTTCAATGAAAGGGTTTCTCGTCAGTCTCTGCTTGGGGCTTCTTCAAGAGCACACAAACCATAGCGATAGAACTTGGAGCTACATTATTGTGCCAAGTTTCAAAGAGCTAGCACAAACCGTGTTTGATTTAGAGTTCCCACTACATGTATCCATATAGGAGAAAACAGAGTGAAACCTAAACATGAAAACGGTTACTGCAAAGGAACGGTTTAACCTAGAAGAACGAAATTTGGTGAGCCAAGTGGGATTCGTGTACTGATCACCACCTGCAAGTATCATCAAGATTGGGTGAAAAAATGTTTGCTGAGATTTCAGGGAACTCGTAGTTTTTTGTGAGCTTGGCAACCCCTTTCAATGAAAGGGATTCTACTCAGTCTCTGCCTGGGGCTACTTCAATAGGACACAAACCATAGTGAAAGAACTTGGAACTACATCATTGTGCCAAGTTTCAAAGAGCTAGCACAAACCGTGTTTGATTTATAGTTCCAAATACATGTATCCATATAGAAGAAAACAGAGTGAAACCTAAACATGAAAATGGTTACTGCAAAGGAACGGGTTTAACCTTGAAGAACGAAATTTAGTGAGCCAAGTGGGATTCGTGTACTGATCACTACCTGCAAGTATCATCAAGATCGGGTGAAAAAATGTTTGATGAGATTTCCGGAAACTCGTAGTTATTTGGAAGCTTGGCAACCCCTTTCAATACAAGTGATTCTCGTCAGTCCCTGCTTGGGGCTACTTCAATAGGAAACAAACCATAGCGATAGAACTTGGAACTACATTATTGTGGCAAGTTTCAAAGAGCTAGCACAAACCGTGTTTGATTTAGTATTCCAACTACATGTATCCATATAGGAGAAAACAGAGGGAAACCTAAACATGAAAACGGTTACTGAAAGGAACAGTTTAACCTAGAAGAACGAAATTTGGTGAGCCAAGTAGGATTGGTGTACTGATCATGAAATGGAAGTATCATCAAGATTGGGTGAAAAAATGTTTACTGAGATTTCAGGAAACTCGTAGTTTTTTGGAAGCTTGGCAACCCTTTTCAATGAAAGGGATTCTCGCCTGTCTCTGCTTGGGGCTACTTCAATAGGACACAAACCATAGTGAAAGAACTTGGAACTACATTATTGTGCCAAGTTTCAAAGAGCTAGCACAAACCGTGTTTGATTTAGAGTTCCAACTACATGTATCCATATAGGAGAAAACAGAGTGAAAACTAAAGATGAAAACGGTTACTGCAAAGGAACGGTTTAACCTAGAAGAACGAAATTTAGTGAGCCAAGTGGGATTCGTGTACTGATCATTAAATGGAAGTATCATCAAGATTGGGTGAAAAAATGTTTGCTGAGATTTCAGGAAACTCGTAGTTTATTGGAAGCTTGGCAACCCCTTTCAATGAAAGGGATTCTCGTCAGTCTCTGCTTGGGGCTACTTCAATAGGACAGAAACCATAGCGATAGAACTTGGAACTACATTATTGTGCCAAGTTTCAAAAGAGCTAGCACACACCGTGTTTGATTTAGAGTTCCGAATACATGTATGCATATAGGAGAAAACACAGTGAAACCTAAACATGAAAACGGTTACTGCAAAGGAACGGTTTAACCTAGAAGAACGAAATTTGGTGAGCCAAGTGGGATTGGTGTACTGATCATTAAAAGGAAGTATCATCAAGATTGGGTGAAAAATGTGTTCTGAGATTTCAGGAAACTCGTAGTTTTTTGGAAGCTTGGCAACCCCTTTCAATGAAAGTGATTCTCGTCAGTCTCTGCTTGGGGCTACTTCAATAGGACACAAACCATAGCGAAAGAACTTGGAACTACATTATTGTGCCAAGTTTCAAAGAGCTAGCACACACCGTGTTTGATTTAGAGTTCCAACTACATGTATCCATATAGGAGAAAACAGAGTGAAACCTAAACATGAAAACGGTTACTGCAAAGAAACGGTTTAACCTAGAAGAACGAAATTTGGTGAGCCAAGTGGGATTGGTGTACAGTTCATTAAATGGAAGTATCATCAAGATTGGGTGAAAAAATGTTTGCTGAGATTTCAGGGAACTCGTCGTTTTTTGTGAGCTTGGCAACCCCTTTCAATGAAAGTGATTCTAATCAGTCTCTGCTTGGGCTACTTCAATAGGACACAAACCATAGTGATAGAACTTGGAACTACATTATTGTGCCAAGTTTCAAAGACCTAGCACACACCGTGTTTGATTTATAGTTCCAAATACATGTATCCATATAGAAGAAAACAGAGTGAAACCTAAACATGAAAATGGTTACTGCAAAGGAACGGTTTAACCTTGAAGAACGAAATTTAGTGAGCCAAGTGGGATTCCTGTACTGATCCCTACCTGCAAGTATCATCAAGATCGGGTGAAAAAATGTTTGATGAGATTTCCGGAAACTCGTAGTTATTTGGAAGCTTGGCAACCCCTTTCAATACAAGTGATTCTCATCAGTCCCTGCTTGGGGCTACTTCAATAGGACACAAACCATAGCGATAGAACTTGGAACTACATTATTGTGGCAAGTTTCAAAGAGCTAGCACAAACCGTGTTTGATTTAGAATTCCCAACTACATGTATCCATATAGGAGAAAACAGAGGGAAACCTAAACATGAAAACGGTTACTGAAAGGAACAGTTTAACCTAGAAGAACGAAATTTGTGAGCCAAGTGGGATTGGTGTACTGATCATGAAATGGAAGTATCATCAAGATTGGGTGAAAAAATGTTTACTGAGATTTCAGGAAACTCGTAGTTTTTTGGAAGCTTGGCAACCCTTTTCAATGAAAGGGATTCTCGCCTGTCTCTGCTAGAGGCTACTTCAATAGGACACAAACCATAGCGATAGAACGTGGAACTACATTATTGTGCCAAGTTTCAAAGAGCTAGCACACACCGTGTTTGATTTAGAGTTCCAAATACATTAATCCATTTGGAGAAAACAGAGTGAAACCTAAACATGAAAACGGTTACTGCAAAGGAACGGTTTAACCTAGAAGAACGAAATTTGGTGAGCCAAGTGGGATTGGTGTACTGATCATTAAAAGGAAGTATCATCAAGATTGGGTGAAAAAATGTTTTCTGAGATTTCAGGGAACTCGTAGTTTTTTGTGAGCTTGGCAACCCCTTTCAATGAAAGGGATTCTCGTCAGTCTCTGCTTGGGACTACTTCAATAGGACACAAACCATAGCGAAAGAACTTGGAACTACATTATTGTGCCAAGTTTCAAAGAGCTAGCACACACCGTGTTTGATTTAGAGTTCCAACTACATGTATCCATATAGGAGAAAACAGAGTGAAACCTAAACATGAAAACGGTTACTGCAAAGAAACAGTTTCACCTAGAAGAACGAAATTTGGTGAGCCAAGTGGGATTGGTGTACAGTTCATTAAATGGAAGTATCATCAAGATTGGGTGAAAAAATGTTTGCTGAGATTTCAGGGAACTCGTAGTTTTTTGGAAGCTTGGCAACCCCTTTCAATGAAAGGGTTTCTCGTCAGTCTCTGCTTGGGGCTTCTTCAAGAGCACACAAACCATAGCGATAGAACTTGGAGCTACATTATTGTGCCAAGTTTCAAAGAGCTAGCACAAACCGTGTTTGATTTAGAGTTCCAACTACATGCATCCATATAGGAGAAAACAGAGTGAAACCTAAACATGAAAACGGTTACTGCAAAGGAACGGTTTAACCTAGAAGAACGAAATTTGGTGAGCCTAGTGGGATTCGTGTACTGATCACTACCTGCAAGTATCATCAAGATTGGGTGAAAAAATGTTTGCTGAGATTTCAGGGAACTCGTAGTTTTTTGTGAGCTTGGCAACCCCTTTCAATGAAAGGGATTCTCGTCAGTCTCTGCTTGGGACTACTTCAATAGGACACAAACCATAGTGAAAGAACTTGGAACTACATTATTGTGCCAAGTTTCAAAGAGCTAGCACAAACCGTGTTTGATTTATAGTTCCAAATACATGTATCCATATAGAAGAAAACAGAGTGAAACCTAAACATGAAAATGGTTACTGCAAAGGAACGGTTTAACCTTGAAGAACGAAATTTAGTGAGCCAAGTGGGATTCGTGTACTGATCCCTACCTGCAAGTATCATCAAGATCGGGTGAAAAAATGTTTGATGAGATTTCCGGAAACTCGTAGTTATTTGGAAGCTTGGCAACCCCTTTCAATACAAGTGATTCTCATCAGTCCCTGCTTGGGGCTACTTCAATAGGACACAAACCATAGTGATAGAACTTGGAACTACATTATTGTGGCAAGTTTCAAAAGAGCTAGCACAAACCGTGTTTGATTTAGTGTTCCAACTACATGTATCCATATAGGAGAAAACAGAGGGAAACCTAAACATGAAAACGGTTACTGAAAGGAACAGGTTAACCTAGAAGAACGAAATTTGGTGAGCCAAGTGGGATTGGTGTACTGATCATGAAATGGAAGTATCATCAAGATTGGGTGAAAAAAATGTTTACTGAGATTTCAGGAAACTCGTAGTTTTTGGAAGCTTGGCAACCCTTTTCAATGAAAGGGATTCTCGCCTGTCTCTGCTTGGGGCTACTTCAATAGGACACAAACCATAGCGATAGAACGTGGAACTACATTATTGTGCCAAGTTTCAAAGAGCTAGCACACACCGTGTTTGATTTAGAGTTCCAACTACATGTATCCATTTGGAGAAAACAGAGTGAAACCTAAACATGAAAACGGTTACTGCAAAGGAACTGTTTAACCTAGAAGAATGAAATTTAGTGGGCCAAGTGGGATTCCTGTACTGATCAGTACCTGCACATATCATCAAGATTGGGTGAAAAAATGTTTGCTGAGATTTCAGGAAATTCGTATTTTTTGGAAGCTTGGCATCCCCTTTCAATGAAAGTGATTCTCGTCAGTCTCTGCTTGGGGCTACTTCAATAGGACACAAACCATAGTGATAGAACTTGGAACTACATTATTGTGCCAAGTTTCAGAGACCTAGCACACACCGTGTTTGATTTATAGTTCCAAATACATGTATCCATATAGAAGAAAACAGAGTGAAACCTAAACATGAAAATGGTTACTGCAAAGGAACGGTTTAACCTAGAAGAACGAAATTTAGTGAGCCAAGTGGGATTCGAATACTGATCACTACCTGCAAGTATCATCAAGATCGGGTGAAAAAATGTTTGATGAGATTTCCGGAAACTCGTAGTTATTTGGAAGCTTTGCAACCCCTTTCAATACAAGTGATTCTCGTCAGTCCCTGCTTGGGGCTACTTCAATAGGACACAAACCATAGCGATAGAACTTGGAACTACATTATTGTGGCAAGTTTCAAAGAGCTAGCACAAACCGTGTTTGATTTAGTGTTCCAACTACATGTATCCATATAGGAGAAAACAGAGTGAAACCTAAACATGAAAACGGTTACTGAAAGGAACAGTTTAACCTAGAAGAACGAAATGTGGTGAGCCAAGTGGGATTGGTGTACTGATCATGAAATGGAAGTATCATCAAGATTGGGTGAAAAAATGTTTACTGAGATTTCAGGAAACTCGTAGTTTTTTGGAAGCTTGGCAACCCTTTTCAATGAAAGGGATTCTCGTCTGTCTCTGCTTGGGGCTACTTCAGTAGGACACAAACCATAGTGAAAGAACTTGGAACTACAATATTGTGCCAAGTTTCAAAGAGCTAGCACACACCGTGTTTGATTTAGAGTTCCAACTACATGTATCCATATAGGAGAAAACAGAGTGAAACCTAAACATGAAAACGGTTACTGCAAAGGAACGGTTTAACCTAGAAGAACGAAATTTGGTGAGCCATGTCGGATTGGGTACTGATCTTAAAAGGAAGTATCATCAAGATTGGGTGAAAAAATTTTTTCTGAGATTTCAGGGAACTCGTAGTTTTTTGGAAGCTTGGCAACCCCTTTCAATGCAAGTGATTCTCCTCAGTCTCTGCTTGGGGCTACTTCAACAGGACACAAACCACAGCGAAAGAACTTGGAACTACATTATTGTGCCAAGTTTCAAAGAGCTAGCACAAACCGTGTTTGATTTAGAGTTCCAACTACATGCATCCATATAGGAGAAAACAGAGTGAAACCTAAACATGAAAACGGTTACTGCAAAGGAACGGTTTAACCTAGAAGAACGAAATTTGGTGAGCCTAGTGGGATTCGTGTACTGATCACTACCTGCAAGTATCATCAAGATTGGGTGAAAAAATGTTTGCTGAGATTTCAGGGAACTCGTAGTTTTTTGTGAGCTTGGCAACCCCTTTCAATGAAAGGGATTCTACTCAGTCTCTGCTTGGGGCTACTTCAATAGGACACAAACCATAGTGAAAGAACTTGGAACTACATTATTGTGCCAAGTTTCAAAGAGCTAGCACAAACCGTGTTTGATTTATAGTTCCAAATACATGTATCCCTATAGAAGAAAACAGAGTGAAACCTAAACATGAAAATGGTTACTGCAATGGAACGGTTTAACCTTGAAGAACGAAATTTAGTGAGCCAAGTGGGATTCGTGTACTGATCACTACCTGCAAGTATCATCAAGATCGGGTGAAAAATGTTTGATGAGATTTCCGGAAACTCGTAGTTATTTGGAAGCTTGGCAACCCCTTTGAATACATGTGATTAAGTGATTCTCGTCAGTCCCTGCTTGGGGCTACTTCAATAGGACACAAACCATAGCGATAGAACTTGGAACTACATTATTGTGGCAAGTTTCAAAGAGCTAGCACAAACCGTGTTTGATTTAGTGTTCCAACTACATGTATCCATATAGGAGAAAACAGAGTGAAACCTAAACATGAAAACGTTACTGAAAGGAACAGTTTAACCTAGAAGAACGAAATTTGGTGAGCCCAAGTAGGATTGGTGTACTGATCATGAAATGGAAGTATCATCAAGATTGGGTGAAAAAATGTTTACTGAGATTTCAGGAAACTCGTAGTTTTTTGGAAGCTTGGCAACCCTTTCAATGAAAGGGATTCTCGCCTGTCTCTGCTTGGGGCTACTTCAATAGGACACAAACCATAGTGAAAGAACTTGGAACTACATTATTTTGCCAAGTTTCAAAGAGCTAGCACAAACCGTGTTTGATTTAGAGTTCCAACTACATGTATCCATATAGGAGAAAACAGAGTGAAAACTAAACATGAAAACGGTTACTGCAAAGGAACGGTTTAACCTAGAAGAACGAAATTTAGTGAGCCAAGTGGGATTCGTGTACTGATCATTAAATGGAAGTATCATCCAGATTGGGTGAAAAATGTTTGCTGAGATTTCAGGAAACTCGGAGTTTTTTGGAAGCTTGGCAACCCCTTTCAATGAAAGGGATTCTCGTCAGTCTCTGCTTGGGGCTACTTCAATAGGACACAAACCATAGCGATAGAACTTGGAACTACATTATTGTGCCAAGTTTCAAAGAGCTAGCACACACCGTGTTTGATTTAGAGTTCCAACTACATGTATCCATATAGGAGAAAACAGAGTGAAACCTAAACATGAAAACGGTTACTGCAAAGGAACGGTTTAACCTAGAAGAACGAAATTTGGTGAGCCAAGTGGGATTGGTGTACTGATCATTAAAAGGAAGTATCATCAAGATTGGGTGAAAAATGTTTTCTGAGATTTCAGGAAACTCGTAGTTTTGTGGAAGCTTGGCAACCCCTTTCAATGCAAGTGATTCTCGTCAGTCTCTGCTTGGGGCTACTTCAATAGGACACAAACCATAGCGAAAGAACTTGGAACTACATTATTGTGCCAAGTTTCAAAGAGCTAGCACACACCGTGTTTGATTTAGAGTTCCAACTACATGTATCCATATAGGAGAAAACAGAGTGAAACCTAAACATGAAAACGGTTACTGCAAAGAAACGGTTTAACCTAGAAGAACGAAATTTGGTGAGAAAAGTGGGATTGGTGTACAGTTCATTAAATGGAAGTATCATCAAGATTGGGTGAAAAAATGTTTGCTGAGATTTCAGGGAACTCATAGTTTTTTGGAAGCTTGGCAACCCCTTTCAATGAAAGGGTTTCTCGTCAGTCTCTGCTTGGGGCTTCTTCAAGAGCACACAAACCATACCGATAGAACTTGGAACTACATTATTGTGCCAAGTTTCAAAGAGCTAGCACAAACCGTGTTTGATTTAGAGTTCCCACTACATGTATCCATATAGGAGAAAACAGAGTGAAACCTAAACATGAAAACGGTTACTGCAAAGGAACGGTTTAACCTAGAAGAACGAAATTTGGTGAGCCAAGTGGGATTGGTGTACTGATCATTAAATGGAAGTATCATCAAGATTGGGTGAAAAAATGTTTGCTGAGATTTCAGGGAACTCGTCGTTTTTTGTAGGCTTGGCAACCCTTTCAATGAAAGTGATTCTCCTCAGTCTCTGCTTGGGGCTACTTCAATAGGACACAAACCATAGTGATAGAACTTGGAACTACATTATTGTGCCAAGTTTCAAAGACCTAGCACACACCGTGTTTGATTTATAGTTCCAAATACATGTACCATATAGAAGAAAACAGAGTGAAACCTAAACATGGAAATGGTTACTGCAAAGGAACGTTTAACCTTGAAGAACGAAATTTAGTGAGCCAAGTGGGATTCGTGTACTGATCCCTACCTGCAAGTATCATCAAGATCGGTTAAAAAATGTTTGATGAGATTTCCGGAAACTCGTAGTTATTTGGAAGCTTGGCAACCCCTTTCAATACAAGTGATTCTCATCAGTCCCTGCTTGGGGCTACTTCAATAGGACACAAACCATAGCGATAGAACTTGGAACTACATTATTGTGGCAAGTTTCAAAGAGCTAGCACAAACCGTGTTTGATTTAGTGTTCCAACTACATGTATCCATATAGGAGAAAACAGAGGGAAACCTAAACATGAAAACGGTTACTGAAAGGAACAGGTTAACCTAGAAGAACGAAATTTGGTGAGCCAAGTGGGATTGGTGTACTGATCATGAAATGGAAGTATCATCAAGATTGGGTGAAAAAATGTTTACTGAGATTTCAGGAAACTCGTAGTTTTTTGGAAGCTTGGCAACCCTTTTCAATGAAAGGGATTCTCGCCTGTCTCTGCTTGGGGCTACTTCAATAGGACACAAACCATAGCGATAGAACGTGGAACTACATTATTGTGCCAAGTTTCAAAGAGCTAGCACACACCGTGTTTGATTTAGAGTTCCAACTACATGTATCCATTTGGAGAAAACAGAGTGAAACCTAAACATGAAAACGGTTACTGCAAAGGAACGGTTTAACCTAGAAGAATGAAATTTAGTGGGCCAAGTGGGATTCCTGTACTGATCAGTACCTGCACATATCATCAAGATTGGGTGAAAAAATGTTTGCTGAGATTTCAGGAAATTCGTATTTTTTGGAAGCTTGGCATCCCCTTTCAATGAAAGTGATTCTCGTCAGTCTCTGCTTGGGGCTACTTCAATAGGACACAAACCATAGTGATAGAACTTGGAACTACATTATTGTGCCAAGTTTCAGAGACCTAGCACACACCGTGTTTGATTTATAGTTCCAAATACATGTATCCATATAGAAGAAACAGAGTGAAACCTAAACATGAAAATGGTGATTGCAAAGGAACGGTTTAACCTAGAAGAACGAAATTTAGTGAGCCAAGTGGGATTCGAATACTGATCACTACCTGCAAGTATCATCAAGATCGGTGAAAAAATGTTTGATGAGATTTCCGGAAACTCGTAGTTATTTGGAAGCTTTGCAACCCCTTTCAATACAAGTGATTCTCGTCAGTCCCTGCTTGGGGCTACTTCAATAGGACACAAACCATAGCGATAGAACTTAGAACTACGTTATTGTGCCAAGTTTCAAAGAGCTAGCACACACCGTGTTTGATTTAGAGTTCCAACTACATGTATCCATATAGGAGAAAACAGAGTGAAACCTAAACATGAAAACGGTTACTGCAAAGGAACGGTTTAACCTAGAAGAACGAAATTTGGTGAGCCATGTCGGATTGGTGTACTGATCATTAAAAGGAAGTATCATCAAGATTGGGTGAAAAAATTTTTTCTGAGATTTCAGGGAACTCGTAGTTTTTTGGAAGCTTGGCAACCCCTTTCAATGCAAGTGATTCTCCTCAGTCTCTGCTTGGGGCTACTTCAACAGGACACAAACCACAGCGAAAGAACTTGGAACTACATTATTGTGCCAAGTTTCAAAGAGCTAGCACACACCGTGTTTGATTTAGAGTTCCAACTACATGTATCCATATAGGAGAAAACAGAGTGAAACCTAAACATGAAAACGGTTACTGCAAAGGAGCGGTATAAAATAGAAGAACGAAATTTGGTGAGCCATCTGGGATTGGTGTATGATCATGAAAAGCAAGTATCATCAAGATTGGGTGAAAAAATGTTTGCTGAGATTTCAGGAAACTCGTAGTTTTTTGGAAGATTGGCAACCCCTTTCAATGAAAGTGATTCTCGTCAGTCTCTGCTTGGGGCTACATCAATTGCACAGAAACCATAGTGATAGAACTTGGAACTACAGTATCGTGCCAAGTTTCAAAGAGCAAGCACAAACCGTGTTGGATTTAGAGTTCCAACTACATGTATCCATATAGGAGAAAACAGAGTGAAACCTAAACATGAAAACGATTACTGCAAAGGAACGGTTTAACCTAGAAGAACGAAATTTAGTGAGCCAAGTGGGATTCGTGTACTGATCACTACGTGCAAGTATCATCAAGATTGGGTGAAGAAATGTTTGCTGAGATTTCCGGAAACTCGTAGTTTTTTGGAAGCTTGGCAACCCCTTTCAATGAAAGTGATTCTCGTCAGTCTCTGCTTCGGGCTACTTCAATAGGACACAAACCATAGCGATACAACTTGGAACTACATTATTGTGCCAAGTTTCAAAGAGCTAGCACACACCGTGTTTGATTTAGAGTTCCAACTACATGTATCCATATAGGAGAAAACGGAGTGAAACCTAAACTTGAAAACGGTTACTGCAAATGAGCGGTTTAACCAAGCAGAACGAAATTTGTTGAGCCAAGTGGGATTGGTATACTGATCATTAAATGGAAGTATTATCAAGATTGGGTGAAAAAATGTTTGCTGAGATTTCAGGAAACTCGTAGTTTTTTGGAAGCTTGGCAATCCCTTTCAATGAAAGGCATTCTCGACAGTCTCTGCTTGGGGCTACTTCAATAGGACACAAACCATAGCGATAGAACTTGGAACTACATTACTGTGCCAAGTTTCAAAGAGCTAGCACACACTGTATTTGATTTAGAGTTCCAAATACATGGTATCCATATAGGAGAAAACAGAGTGAAACCTAAACATGAAAATGGTTACTGCAAAGGAGCGGTATAGAATAGAAGAACGAAATTTGGTGAGCCAAGTGGGATTGGTGTACTGATCATTAAATGGAAGTATCATCAAAGATTGGGTGAAAAAATGTTTGCTGAGATTTCAGGAAACTCGTAGTTTTTTGGAAGCTTGGCAACCCCTTTCAATGAAAGGGATTCTCTTCAGTCTCTGCTTGGGGCTACATCAATAGGACACAAACAATACTGATAGAACTTGGAACTACATTATTGTGCCAAGTTTCAAAGAGCTAGCACAAACCGTGTTTGATTTAGAGTACCAACTACATGTATCCATATAGGAGAAAACAGAGTGAAACCTAAACATGAAAACGGTTACTGCAAAGAATCGGTGTAACCTAGAAGAACGAAATTTAGTGAGCCAAGTGGGATTCGTGTACTGATCACTACCTGCAAGTATCATCAAGATTGGGTGAAAAAAGGTTTGCTGAGATTTCAGAAAACTCGTAGTTTTTTGGAAGCTTGGCAACCCCTTTCAATGAAAGTGATTCTCGTCAGTCTCTGCTTGGGCTACTTCAATAGGAACACAAACCATAGTGATAGAACTTGGAACTACATTATTCTGCCAAGTTTCAAAGAGCTAGCACACACCGTGATTGATTTAGAGTTCTAACTACATGTATCCATATAGGAGAAAACAGAGTGAAACCTAAACATGAAAACGGTTACTGCAAAGGAACGGTTTAACCTAGAAGAACGAAATTTGGTGAGAAAAGTGGGATTGGTGTACTGATCATTAAAAGGAAGTATCATCAAGATTGGGTGAAAACGGTTTTCTGAGATTTCAGGAAACTCGTAGTTTTTTGGAAGCTTGGCACCCCTTTCAATGCAAGTGATTCTCGTCAGTCTCTGCTTGGGGCTACTTCAATAGGACACAAACCATAGCGAAAGAACTTGGAACTACATTATTGTGCCAAGTTTTCAAAGAGCTAGCACACACCGTGTTTGATTTAGAGTTCCAACTACATATATCCATATAGGAGAAACAGAGTGAAACCTAAACATGAAAACGGTTACTGCAAAGAAACGGTTTCACCTAGAAGAACGAAATTTGGTGAGCCAAGTGGGATTGGTGTACAGTTCATTAAATGGAAGTATCATCAAGATTGGGTGAAAAAATGTTTGCTGAGATTTCAGGGAACTCGTAGTTTTTTGGAAGCTTGGCAACCCCTTTCAATGAAAGGGTTTCTCGTCAGTCTCTGCATGGGGCTTCTTCAAGAGCACACAAACCATAGTGATAGAACTTGGAACTACATTATTGTGCCAAGTTTCAAAGAGCTAGCACAAACCGTGTTTGATTTAGAGTTCCAACTACATGTATCCATATAGAGAAAACAGAGTGAAACCTAAACATGAAAACGGTTACTGCAAAGGAACGGTTTAACCTAGAAGAACGAAATTTGGTGAGCCAAGTAGGATTGGTGTACTGATCATGAAATGGAAGTATCATCAAGATTGGGTGAAAAATGTTTACTGAGATTTCAGGAAACTCGTAGTTTTTTGGAAGCTTGGCAACCCTTTTCAATGAAAGGGATTCTCGCCTGTCTCTGCTTGGGGCTACTTCAATAGGACACAAAACCATAGTGAAAGAACTTGGAACTACATTATTGTGCCAAGTTTCAAAGAGCTAGCACAAACCGTGTTTGATTTAGAGTTCCAACTACATGTATCCATATAGGAGAAAACAGAGTGAAAACTAAAGATGAAAACGGTTACTGCAAAGGAACGGTTTAACCTAGAAGAACGAAATTTGGTGAGCCAAGTAGGATTGGTGTACTGATCATGAAATGGAAGTATCATCAGATTGGGTGAAAAATGTTTACTGAGATTTCAGGAAACTCGTAGTTTTTGGAAGCATGGCAACCCTTTTCAATGAAAGGGATTCTCGTCAGTCTCTGCTTGGGGCTACTTCAATAGGAACACAAACCATAGCGATACAACTTGGAACTACATTATTGTGCCAAGTTTCAAAGAGCTAGCACACACCGTGTTTGATTTAGAGTACCAAATACATGTATCCATATACGAGAAAACAGAGTGAAACCTAAACATGAAAACGGTTACTGCAAAGGAACGGTTTAACCTAGAAGAACGAAATTTGGTGAGCCAAGTGGGATTGGTGTACTGATCATTAAAAGGAAGTATCATCAAGATTGGGTGAAAAATGTTTCTGAGATTTCAGGAAACTCGTAGTTTTTTGGAAGCTTGGCAACCCCTTTCAAATGCAAGTGATTCTCGTCAGTCTCTGCTTGGGGCTACTTCAATAGGACACAAACCATAGCGAAAGAACTTGGAACTACATTATTGTGCCAAGTTTCAAAGAGCTAGCACACACCGTGTTTGATTTAGTGTTCCAACTACATGTATCCATATAGGAGAAAACAGAGTGAAACCTAAACATGAAAACGGTTACTGCAAAGGAACGGTTTAACCTAGAAGAACGAAATTTGGTGAGCTAGTGGGATTCGTGTACTGATCACTACCTGCAAGGTATCATCAAGATTGGGTGAAAAAATGTTTTCTGAGATTTCAGGGAACTCGTCGTTTTTTGTGGAGCTTTGGCAACCCCTTTCAATGAAAGGCATTCTCGACAGTCTCTGCTTGGGGCTAATTCAATAGGACACAAACCATAGCGATAGAACTTGGAACTACATTACTGTGCCAAGTTTCATAGAGCTAGCACACACTGTATTTGATTTAGAGTTCCAACTACATGTATCCATATAGGAGAAAACATAGTGAAACCTAAACATGAAAACGGTTACTGCAAAGGAGCGGTATAAAATAGAAGAACGGAATTTGGTGAGCAAAGTGGGATTGGTGTACTGATCATTAAATGGAAGTATCATCAAGATTGGGTGAAAAAATGTTTGCTGAGATTTCAGGAAACTCGTAGTTTTTTGGAAGCTTGGCATCCCCTTTCAATGAAAGGGATTCTCTTCAGTCTCTGCTAGGGGCTACATCAATAGGACACAAACAATAGCGATAGAACTTGGAACTACATTATTGTGCCAAGTTTCAAAGAGCTAGCACAAACCGTGTTCGATTTAGAGTTCCAACTACATGTATCCATATAGGAGAAAACAGAGTGAAACCTAAACATGAAAACGGTTACTGCAAAGAAACGGTTTAACCTAGAAAAAGTAAATTTGGTCAGCCATGTGGGATTGGTGTACAGTTCATTAAAATGGAAGTATCATCAAGATTGGGTGAAAAAATGTTTTCTGAGATTTCATGAAACTCGTACTTTTTTGGAAGCTTGGCAACCCCTTTCAATGAAAGGGATTCTCCTCAGTCTCTGCTTGGGGCTACTTCAATAGGACACAAACCATAGCGAAATAACTTGGAACTACATTTTTGTGCCAAGTTTCAAAGAGCTAGCACACACCGTGTTTGATTTAGAGTTCCAAGTACATGTATCCATATAGGAGAAAACAGAGTGAAACCAAAATATGAAAAACGGTTACTGCAAAGAAACGGTTTAACTAGAAGTACGAAATTTGGTGAGCCATGTGGGATTGGTGTACAGTTCATTAAATGGAAGTATCATCAAGATTGGGTGAAAAAATGTTTGCTGAGATTTCAGGGAACTCGTAGTTTTTGGAAGCTTGGCATCCCCTTTCAATGAAAGGGTTTCTCGTCAGTCTCTGCTTGGGGCTTCTTCAAGCGCACACAAACCATAGCGATAGAACTTGGAACTACATTATTGTGCCAAGTTTCAAAGAGCTAGCACAAACCGTGTTTTGATTTAGAGTTCCAACTACATGTATCCATATAGGAGAAAACAGAGTGAAACCTAAACATGAATACGGTTACTGCAAAGGAACGGTTTAAACCTAGAAGAACGAATTTGGTGAGCCAAGTGGGATTCGTGTACTGATCACTACCTGCAAGTATCATCAAGATTGGGTGAAAAAATGTTTGCTGAGATTTCAGGGAACTCGTCGGTTTTTTTGTAAGCTTGGCAACCCCTTTCAATGAAAGTGATTCTCCTCAGTCTCTGCTTGGGGCTACTTCAATAGGACACAAACCATAGTGATAGAACTTGGAACTACATTATTGTGCCAAGTTTCAAAGACCTAGCACACACCGTGTTTGATTTATAGTTCCAAATACATGTATCCATATAGAAAGAAAACAGAGTGAAACCTAAACATGAAAATGGTTACTGCAAAGGAACGGTTTAACCTTGAAGAACGAAATTTAGTGAGCCAAGTGGGATTTCCTGTACTGATCCCTACCTGCAAGTATCATCAAGATCGGGTGAAAAAATGTTTGATGAGATTTCCGGAAACTCGTAGTTATTTGGAAGCTTGGCAACCCCTTTCAATACAAGTGATTCTCATCAGTCCCTGCTTGGGGCTACTTCAATAGGACACAAACCATAGCGATAGAACTTGGAACTACATTATTGTGGCAAGTTTCAAAGAGCTAGCACAAACCGTGTTTGATTTTAGAATTCCAACTACATGTATCCATATAGGAGAAAACAGAGGGTAACCTAAACATGAAAACGGTTACTGAAAGGAACAGTTTAACCTAGAAGAACGAAATTTGGTGAGCAAGTGGGATTGGTGTACTGATCATGAAAATGGAAAGTATCATCAAGATTGGTGAAAAATATGTTTACTGAGATTTCAGGAAACTCGTTTTTTTGGAAGCTTGGCACCCTTTTCAATGAAAGGGATTCTCGCCTGTCTCTGCTTGAGGCTACTTCAATAGGACACAAACCATAGCGATAGAACGTGGAACTACATTAATGTGCCAAGTTTCAAAGAGCTAGCACACACCGTGTTTGATTTAGAGTTCCAAATACATTAATCCATTTGGAGAAAACAGAGTGAAACCTAAACATGAAAACGGTTACTGCAAAGGAAACGGTTTAACCTAGAAGAACGAAATTTGGTGAGCCAAGTGGGATTGGTGTACTGATCATTAAAAGGAAGTATCATCAAGATTGGGTGAAAAAATGTTTTCTGAGATTTCAGGGAACTCGTAGTTTTTGTGAGCTTGGCAACCCCTTTCAATGAAAGGGATTCTCGTCAGTCTCTGCTTGGGACTACTTCAATAGGACACAAACCATAGCGAAAGAACTTGGAACTACATTATTGTGCCAAGTTTCAAAGAGCTAGCACACACCGTGTTTGATTTAGAGTTCCAACTACATGTATCCATATAGGAGAAAACAGAGTGAAACCTAAACATGAAAACGGTTACTGCAAAGAAACAGTTTCACCTAGAAGAACGAAATTTGGTGAGCCAAGTGGGATTGGTGTACAGTTCATTAAATGGAAGTATCATCAAGATTGGGTGAAAAAATGTTTGCTGAGATTTCAGGGAACTCGTAGTTTTTTGGAAGCTTGGCAACCCCTTTCAATGAAAGGGTTTCTCGTCAGTCTCTGCTTGGGGCTTCTTCAAGAGCACACAAACCATAGCGATAGAACTTGGAGCTACATTATTGTGCCAAGTTTCAAAGAGCTAGCACAAACCGTGTTTGATTTAGAGTTCCAACTACATGCATCCATATAGGAGAAAACAGAGTGAAACCTAAACATGAAAACGGTTACTGCAAAGGAACGGTTTAACCTAGAAGAACGAAATTTGGTGAGCCTAGTGGGGATTCGTGTACTGATCACTACCTGCAAGTATCATCAAGATTGGGTGAAAAAATGTTTGCTGAGATTTCAGGGAACTCGTAGTTTTTTGTGAGCTTGGCAACCCCTTTCAATGAAAGGGATTCTCGTCAGTCTCTGCTTGGGACTACTTCAATAGGACACAAAACATAGTGAAAGAACTTGGAACTACATTATTGTGCCAAGTTTCAAAGAGCTAGCACAAACCGTGTTTGATTTATAGTTCCAAATACATGTATCCATATAGAAGAAAACAGAGTGAAACCTAAACATGAAAATGGTTACTGCAAAGGAACGGTTTAACCTTGAAGAACGAAATTTAGTGAGCCAAGTGGGATTCGTGTACTGATCCCTACCTGCAAGTATCATCAAGATCGGGTGAAAAAATGTTTGATGAGATTTCCGGAAACTCGTAGTTATTTGGAAGCTTGGCAACCCCTTTCAATACAAGTGATTCTCATCAGTCCCTGCTTGGGGCTACTTCAATAGGACACAAACCATAGTGATAGAACTTGGAACTACATTATTGTGGCAAGTTTCAAAGAGCTAGCACAAACCGTGTTTGATTTTAGTGTTCCAACTACATGTATCCATATAGGGGAAAACAGAGGGAAACCTAAACATGAAAACGGTTACTGAAAGGAACAGGTTAACCTAGAAGAACGAAATTTGGTGAGCCAAGTGGGATTGGTGTACTGATCATGAAATGGAAGTATCATCAAGATTGGGTGAAAAAATGTTTACTGAGATTTCAGGAAACTCGTAGTTTTTTGAAGCTTGGCAACCCTTTTCAATGAAAGGATTCTCGCCTGTCTCTGCTTGGGGCTACTTCAATAGGACACAAACCATAGCGATAGAACGTGGAACTACATTATTGTGCCAAGTTTCAAAGAGCTAGCACACACCGTGTTTGATTTAGAGTTCCAACTACATGTATCCATTTGGAGAAAACAGAGTGAAACCTAAACATGAAAACGGTTACTGCAAAGGAACTGTTTAACCTAGAAGAATGAAATTTAGTGGGCCAAGTGGGATTCCTGTACTGTTCAGTACCTGCACATATCATCAAGATTGGGTAAAAAATGTTTGCTGAGATTTCAGGAAATTCGTATTTTTTGGAAGCTTGGCATCCCCTTTCAATGAAAGTGATTCTCGTCAGTCTCTGCTTGGGGCTACTTCAATAGGACACAAACCATAGTGATAGAACTTGGAACTACATTATTGTGCCAAGTTTCAGAGACCTAGCACACACCGTGTTTGATTTATAGTTCCAAATACCATGTATCCATATAGAAGAAAACAGAGTGAAACCTAAACATGAAAATGGTTACTGCAAAGGAACGGTTTAACCTAGAAGAACGAAATTTAGTGAGCCAAGTGGGATTCGAATACTGATCACTACCTGCAAGTATCATCAAGATCGGGTGAAAAAATGTTTGATGAGATTTCCGGAAACTCGTAGTTATTTGGAAGCTTTGCAACCCCTTTCAATACAAGTGATTCTCGTCAGTCCCTGCTTGGGGCTACTTCAATAGGACACAAACCATAGCGATAGAACTTGGAACACATTATTGTGGCAAGTTTCAAAGAGCTAGCACAAACCGTGTTTGATTTAGTGTTCCAACTACATGTATCCATATAGGAGAAAACAGAGTGAAACCTGAACATGAAAACGGTTACTGAAAGGAACAGTTTAAACCTAGAAGAACGAAATGTGGGTGAGCCAAGTGGGATGGTGTACTGATCATGAAATGGAAGTATCATCAAGATTGGGTGAAAAAAATGTTTACTGAGATTTCAGGAAACTCGTAGTTTTTTGGAAGCTTGGCAACCCTTTTCAATGAAAGGGATTCTCGTCTGTCTCTGCTTGGGGGCTACTTCAGTAGGACACAAACCATAGTGAAAGAACTTGGAACTACAATATTGTGCCAAGTTTCAAAGAGCTAGCACACACCGTGTTTGATTTAGAGTTCCAACTACATGTATCCATATAGGAGAAAACAGAGTGAAACCTAAACATGAAAACGGTTACTGCAAAGGAACGGTTTAACCTAGAAGAACGAAATTTGGTGAGCCATGTCGGATTGGTGTACTGATCATTAAAAAGGAAGTATCATCAAGATTGGGTGAAAAATTTTTTCTGAGATTTCAGGAACTCGTAGTTTTTTGGAAGCTTGGCAACCCCTTTCAATGCAAGTGATTCTCCTCAGTCTCTGCTTGGGGCTACTTCAACAGGACACAAACCACAGCGAAAGAACTTGGAACTACATTATTGTGCCAAGTTTCAAAGAGCTAGCACAAACCGTGTTTGATTTAGAGTTCCAACTACATGCATCCATATAGGAGAAAACAGAGTGAAACCTAAACATGAAAACGGTTACTGCAAAGGAACGGTTAACCTAGAAGAACGAAATTTGGTGAGCCTAGTGGGATTCGTGTACTGATCACTACCTGCAAGTATCATCAAGATTGGGTGAAAAAATGTTTGCTGAGATTCAGGGAACTCGTAGTTTTTTTGTGAGCTTGGCAACCCCTTTCAATGAAAGGGATTCTACTCAGTCTCTGCTTGGGGCTACTTCAATAGGACACAAACCATAGTGAAAGAACTTGGAACTACATTATTGTGCCAAGTTTCAAAGAGCTAGCACAAACCGTGTTTGATTTATAGTTCCAAATACATGTATCCCTATAGAAGAAAACAGAGTGAAACCTAAACATGAAAATGGTTACTGCAATGGAACGGTTTAACCTTGAAGAACGAAATTTAGTGAGCCAAGTGGGGATTCGTGTACTGATCACTACCTGCAAGTATCATCAAGATCGGGTGAAAATGTTTGATGAGATTTCCGGAAACTCGTAGTTTATTTGGAAGCTTGGCCAACCCCTTTTAATACAAGTGATTCTCGTCAGTCCCTGCTTGGGGCTACTTCAATAGGACACAAACCATAGCGATAGAAACTTGGAACTACATTATTGTGGCAAGTTTCAAAGAGCTAGCACAAACCGTGTTTGATTTAGTGTTCCAACTACATGTATCCATATAGGAGAAAACAGAGTGAAACCTAAACATGAAAACGGTTACTGAAAGGAACAGTTTAACCTAGAAGAACGAAATTTGGTGAGCCAAGTAGGATTGGTGTACTGATCATGAAATGGAAGTATCTTCAAGATTGGGTGAAAAAATGTTTACTGAGATTTCAGGAAACTCGTAGTTTTTTGGAAGCTTGGCAACCCTTTTCAATGAAAGGGATTCTCGCCTGTCTCTGCTTGGGGCTACTTCAATAGGACACAAACCATAGTGAAAGAACTTGGAACTACATTATTTTGCCAAGTTTCAAAGAGCTAGCACAACCGTGTTTGATTTAGAGTTCCAACTACATGTATCCATATAGGAGAAAACAGAGTGAAAACTAAACATGAAAACGGTTACTGCAAAGGAACGGTTTAACCTAGAAGAACGAAATTTAGTGAGCCCAAGTGGGATTCGTGTACTGATCATTAAATGGAAGTATCATCCAGATTGGGTGAAAAAATGTTTGCTGAGATTTCAGGAAACTCGGAGTTTTTTTGGAAGCTTGGCAACCCCTTTCAATGAAAGGGATTCTCGTCAGTCTCTGCTTGGGGCTACTTCAATAGGACACAAAACCATAGCGATAGAACTTGGAACTACATTATTGTGCCAAGTTTTCAAAGAGCTAGCACACACCGTGTTTGATTTAGAGTTCCAACTTACATGTATCCATATAGGAGAAAACAGAGTGAAACCTAAACATGAAACGGTTACTGCAAAGGAACGGTTTAACCTAGAAGAACGAAATTTGGTGAGCCAAGTGGGATTGGTGTACTGATCATTAAAAGGAAGTATCATCAAGATTGGGTGAAAAATGTTTTCTGAGATTTCAGGAAACTCGTAGTTTTGTGGAAGCTTGGCAACCCCTTTCAATGCAAGTGATTCTCGTCAGTCTCTGCTTGGGGCTACTTCAATAGGACACAAACCATAGCGAAAGAACTTGGAACTACATTATTGTGCCAAGTTTCAAAGAGCTAGCACACACCGTGTTTGATTTAGAGTTCCAACTACATGTATCATATAGGAGAAAACAGAGTGAAACCTAAACATGAAAACGGTTACTGCAAAGAAACGGTTTAACCTAGAAGAACGAAATTTGGTGAGAAAAGTGGGATTGGTGTACAGTTCATTAAATGGAAGTATCATCAAGATTGGGTGAAAAAATGTTTGCTGAGATTTCAGGGAACTCATAGTTTTTGGAAGCTTGGCAACCCCTTTCAATGAAAGGGTTTCTCGTCAGTCTCTGCTTGGGGCTTCTTCAAGAGCACACAAACCATACCGATAGAACTTGGAACTACATTATTGTGCCAAGTTTCAAAGAGCTAGCACTAACCGTGTTTGATTAGAGTTCCCACTACATGTATCCATATAGGAGAAAAACAGAGTG
>NW_027552851.1:0-54368 GCF_045843805.1 Urocitellus parryii | reverse complement strand
AAACCGTTTTCAGGTTTAGGTTTCACTCTGTTTTCTCCTATATGGATACATGTAGTTGGAACTCTAAATCAAACACGGTTTGTGCTAGCTCTTTGAAACTTGGCACAATAATGTAGTTCCAAGTTCTATCGCTATGGTTTGTGTCCTATTGAAGTAGCCCCAAGCAGAGACTGGCGAGAATGACTTTCATTGAAAGGGGTTGCCAAGCTTCCAAAAAACTACGAGTTTCCTGAAATCTCAGCAAACATTTTTTCACCCAATCTTGATGATACTTCCATTTTATGATCAGTACACCAATCCCACTTGGCTCACCAAATTTCGTTCTTCTAGGTTAAACCGTTCCTTTGCAGTAACCCTTTTCATGTTTAGGTTTCACTCTGTTTTCTCCTATATGGATACATGTAGTTGGAACTCTAAATCAAACACGGTTTGAGCAAGCTCTTTGAAACTTGGGACAATAATGTAGTTCCAAGTTCTATCGCTATGGTTTGTGTCCTATTGAAGTAGCCCCAAGCAGAGACTGGCGAGAATCACTTTCATTGAAAGGGGTTGCCAAGCTTCCAAAAAACTACTAGTTAAATAAAATCTCAGCAAACATTTTTTCACCCAATCTTGATGATACTTCCATTTAATGATCAGTACACAAATCCCACTTGGCTCACCAAATTTCGTTCTTCTAGGTTAAACCGTTCCTTTGCAGTAACTGTTTTCATGTTTAGGTTTCACTGTGTTTTCTCCTATATGGATACATGTAGTTGGAACTCTAAATCAAACACGGTTTGTGCTAGCTCTTTCAAACTTGGCACAATAATGTAGTTCGAAGTTCTATCGCTATGGTTTGTGTCCTATTGAAGTAGCCCCAAGCAGAGATTGGCGAGAATCACTTTCATTGAAAGGGGTTGCCAAGCTTCCAAAAAACTACGAGTTTCCTGAAATCTCAGCAAACATTTTTTCACCCAATCTTTTTTTTTTTTTTTTTTGGTCGTTCATAACATTACATAGTTCTTAATACATCATATTACACGGTTTGATTCAAGTGGATTATGAACTCCCGCTTTTACCCCGTATACAAATTGCTGTATCACATCAGTTACCCTTCCATTGATTGACATATTGCCTTTCTAGTGTCTGATGTAATCTGCTGTCTGTCCTATTGTCTACTATACCCCCTCCCCTCCCCTCCCCTCCCCTTTTCTCTCTCTACCCCTTCTACTGTATATCATGTCTTCCATTTGTATTCTCTTGACTTACCCCTCCTTACCTCTTATATGACATTTTGTATAACCCTGAGGATCGCCTTCCATTTCCATGCAATTTCCCTTCTCACTCCCTTTCCCTCCCACCTCTCATCCCTGTTTACTGTAAATATTCTTCTCAAGCTCTTCGTCCCTACCCTGTCCTTGTTTACACCCCTTATATCAAAGGAGTCATTTGGTATTTGTTTTTTAAAGATTGACTAGCTTCACTTAGCATAATCTGCTCTAATGCCATCCATTTCCCTCCAAATTCTATAATTTTGTCATTTTTTAATGCAGAGTAATACTCCATAGTGTATAAATGCCACATTTTTTTATCCATTCATCTATTGAAGGGCATCTAGGCTGGTTCCACAGTCTTGCTATCGTGAATTGAGCTGCTATGAACATCGATGTAGCAGTGTCCCTGTAGCATGCTCTTGTTAGGGCTTTAGGGAATAGACCGAGAAGGGGAATAGCTGGGTCAAATGGTGGTTCCATTCCCAGCTTTCCGAGAAATCTCCATACTGCTTTCCAAATTGGCTGCACCAATTTGCAGTCCCACCAGCAATGAACAAGAGTGCCCTTTTCCCCGCATCCTCTGCAGCACTTATTGTTGTTTGACTTCCTAATGGCTGCCAGTCTTACTGGAGTGAGATGGTATCTTAGGGTAGTTTTGATTTGCATTTCTCTGACTGCTAGTGATGGTGAGCATTTTTTCATGTACTTGTTGATTGATTGTATGTCCTCCTCTGAGAAGTGTCTGTTCAGGTCCTTGGCCCATTTATTGATTGGGTTATTTGTTATCTTATTGTCTAATTTTTTGAGTTCTTTGTATATTCTGGTTATTAGGGCTCTATCTGAAGTGTGTGGAGTAAAGATTTGTTCCCAGGATGTAGGCTCCCTATTTATCTCTCTTATTGTTTCTTTTGCTGAGAAAAAACTTTTTAGTTTGAGTAAGTCCCATTTGTTGATTCTATTTGTTAACTCTAGCGCTATGGGTGTCCTATTGAGGAATTTGGAGCCCGATCCCACAGCGTGTAGATCATAACCAACTTTTTCTTCTATCAGATGCCGTGTCTCTGATTTAATATCAAGCTCCTTGATCCATTTTGAGTTAACTTTTGTGCACGGCGAGAGATAGGGATTCAGATTCATTTTGGTGCAAATGGATTTCCAGTTTTCCCAGCACCATTTGTTGAAGATGCTATCCTTCCTCCATTGCATGCTTTTAGCCCCTTTATCAAAAATAAGATAGTTGTAGTTTTGTGGATTGGTTACTGTGTCCTCTATTCTGTACCATTGGTCCACCCGCCTGTTTTGGTACCAGTACCATGCTGTTTTTGTTACTATTGCTCTGTAGTATAGTTTGAAGTCTGGTATCGCTATACCTCCTGATTCACACTTCCTGCTTAGTATTGTTTTTGCTATTCTGGGTCTTTTATTATTCCATATGAATTTCATGATTCTTTTATCTATTTCTACAAGATATGCTGTTGGGATTTTGATTGGCATTGCATTGAACTTATAGAGAACTTTTGGTAATATCGCCATTTTGATGATGTTAGTTCTGCCTATCCATGAGCAGGGTATGTTTTTCCATCTTCTAAGGTCTTCTTCTATGTCTTTCTTTAGGGTTCTGTAATTTTCATTGTATAAATCTTTCACCTCTTTTGTTAGGTTGATTCCCAAGTATTTTATTTTTTGGGGGGATATTGTGAATGGAGTAGTTGTCCTCATTTCCGTTTCAGAGGATTTGTCGCTCATATACAGGAATGCCTTTGATTTATGCGTGTTGATCTTATATCCTGCCACTTTGCTGAATTCATTTATTAGCTCTAATAGCTTCTTTGTAGACCCTTTTGGGTCTGCTAGGTATAGAATCATATCATCTGCAAATAGTGATACTTTAAGTTCTTCTTTTCCTATTTTTATGCCTTTAATTTCTTTTGACTGTCTAATTGCTCTGGCCAGTGTTTCGAGGACTATGTTGAACAGAAGTGGTGAGAGAGGGCATCCCTGTCTTGTACCAGATCTTAGAGGGAATGCCTTCAATTTTTCTCCGTTCAGAATGATGCTGGCCTGTGGCTTATCATAGATTGCTTTTACAATGTTGAGGTATGATCCTGTTATCCCTAATTTTTCTAGCGTTTTGAACATAAAGGGATGCTGTACTTTGTCGAATGCTTTTTCTGCATCTATTGAGATGATCATATGGTTCTTATTTTTAAGTCTATTGATGTGGTGAATAACATTTATTGATTTCCGTATATTAAACCAGCCTTGCATCCCAGGGATGAATCCTACTTGATCATGATGTATAATTTTTTTGATATGTATTTGAATCCGATTCGCCAGAATTTTATTGAGGATTTTTGCGTCAAGGTTCATTAGAGATATTGGTCTGTAGTTTTCCTTCTTTGATGTGTCTTTGTCTGGTTTCGGAATCAGGGTGATGTTGGCCTCGTAGAATGAATTTGGAAGTTCTCCCTCTTTTTCTATTTCCTGAAATAGCTTGAAAAGTATTGGTGTTAGTTCCTCTCTAAAGGTTTTGTAAAACTCTGCTGTATACCCATCCGGTCCTGGGCTTTTCTTAGTTGGTAGTCTTTTGATGGTTTCTTCTATTTCCTCTATTGTTATTGGTCTGTTTAGGTTGTCTATATCCTCCTGGCTCAATCTGGGCAGATCATAGGACTCAAGGAATTTATCTATGCCTTCACTATCTTCTATTTTATTGGAGTATAAGGATTCAAAGTAATTTCTGATTATCTTCTGTATTTCTGAAGTGTCTGTTGTGATATTGCCTTTTTCATCCCGTATGCTAGTAATTTGGGTTCTCTCTCTTCTTCTCTTCGTTAGCATGGCTAAGGGTCTGTCAATTTTATTTATTTTTTCAAAGAACCAGCTTTTAGTTTTGTCAATTTTTTCAATTGTTTCTTTTGTTTCAATTTCATTAATTTCAGCTCTGATTTTAATTATTTCTTGCCTTCTACTTCTTTTGCTGTTGTTTTGCTCTTCTTTTTCTAGGATTTTGAGATGAAGTATGAGATCATTTATTTGTTGGTTTTTTCTTTTTTTTGAGGAATGATGAACTCCAAGCAATGAATTTTCCTCTTAGAACTGCTTTCAATGTGTCCCATAGATTCCGATATGTTGTGTCTGTGTTTTCATTAACTCTAGGAATTTTTAATTTCCTCCTTGATGTCTTCTAAAACCCATTGATCACTCAGCAACCTATTGTTCATTCTCCAGGTGATGCTTGCTTTTTCCTTTCTTCTTTTATCATTGATTTTCAGTTTCATTCCATTATGATCAGATAAGATGCATGGTATTATCTCTACCCCTTTGTATTGTCTAAGAGTTTCCCTGTGACATAGTATATGGTCTATTTTTGAGAAGGTTCCATGTGCTGCTGAGAAAAAAGTGTAGCTACTTGATGTTGGGTGGTATAGTCTATATATGTCAATTAAGTCTAGGTTGTTAATTGTGTTATTGAGTTCTATAGTTTCCTTATTTAACTTTTGTTTGGAAGATCTGTCCAGTGGTGAGAGAGGTGTGTTGAAGTCTCCCATGATTATTGTATGTTGGTCTATTAGACTCTTGAACTTGAGAAGAGTTTGCTTGATGAATACAGCTGCACCATTATTTGGGGCATATATATTTATGATTGTTATGTCTTGTTGGTGTATGGTTCCCTTGAGCAGTATGAAGTGTCCTTCTATATCCCTTTTGATTAGCTTTGGCTTGAAATCTATTTTTATTAGATATGAGTATGGACACTCCTGCTTGTTTCCGCGGTCCATATGAGTGATATGATTTTTCCCAACCTTTCACCTTCAGTCTATGTATATCTTTTCCTATCAAATGCGTCTCCTGTAGACAGCATATTGTTGGGTCTTGTTTTTTGATCCATTCTACTAGCCTGTGTCTCTTAATTGGTGAGTTTAAGCCATTAACATTTAGGTTATTATTGAGATATGGTTTGTTCTTCTATCCATATTTGTTTATTGATGTTACTAAACCTGATTTGTTATCCTCTTTGACTACTTTCCCCCCTTTACTGTCCTACCTCCCATTGTTGGTTTTCAATGTTGTTTTCCATTTCCTCTTCCTGTAATGTTTTGCCAAGGATTTTTTGAAGAGATGGTTTTCTAGCTGCGAATTCTTTTAACTTTTGTTTATTGTGGAAGGTTTTAATTTCATCTTCTAACCTGAAGCTTAATTTCGCCGGATACACGATTCTTGGTTGGGAGGCCCATTGTCTTTCAGTGTTTGAAATATGTTATTCCAGGATCTTCTAGCTTTCAGAGTCTGTGTTGAGAAATCAGCTGTTATCCTGATTGGTTTACCCCTAAATGTAATCTGCTTTCTTTCTCTTGCAGCTTTTAAAATTCTCTCCTTATTCTGTATGTTGGACATCTTCATTATAATGTGTCTAGGTGTGGATCTCTTATGATTTTGCACATTCGGCGTCCTGTAGGCTTCTAGGATTTGGGATTCTGTCTCAATCTTCAATTCTGGAAGTTTTCTCGTATTATTTCACTGAATAGACTGTTTATTCCTTTGGAATGGAGCTCTGTGCCTTCCTGTATCCCAATGACTCTTAAATTTGGTCTTTTGATATTGTCCCATATTCTTGGATGTTCTGCTCATGGTTTCTTAGCAGACTTGCTGAGGTGTCTATGTTCTTTTCCAGTTGAAATACTTTGTCTTCATTGTCTGATGTTCTCTCTTCTAAGTGATCTACTCTGCTGGTAGTATTCTCAATTGAGTTTTTAAGTTGGTTTATTGTTTCCTGCATTTCTAGAATTTCAATTTGTTTGTTTTTTATTACCTCTATCTCCCTGTGAAATTGATCTTTTACTTCCTGGATTTGTTTGTCAATGTGATCTTCATTGTCTGATTTTGCTGTCTCATGTCTTCCTTGAGACTCCAGATCATCTGAAGCATATATACCCTGAACTCTTTATCTGATATTCCATCTGTTGCAGCTATTACCTCTTCTAAAGTTGAGTTGACCTGCATTGCTTGTGGTCCTTTCTTTCCTTGTCTTTTCATACTGCTCGCGTTTCTTTCTGCTTGGTGCAACTGTTGTGTTTTGAAATTTACCCCCTATTTATTTATGTTGCTCTTGTATACTTGAAAGTCTCCCTTGCAGGTGCGGGCGGCGGCTGTGCCCCTACTCCAATTGGGGTGACGTGTCTACCACGCTGGCGGCTCTCTGGGCCTGTTCCGGGAGTGGAAGGCGGCTCTGCTCTGTCCCTATTCCAATTGGGGTGTCGTGACTACAATGCCTGGCAGATCGCTGGGCCTGTTCCGGGCGTGGGCGGTGGGCTTGGCTGGCGGGATTCCACCTAATGGCAGTCCCTAACCTCCCTGCTTGCTAATTAATGGCTTCTCTGAGGCACCACGCCTTCTGTAGCTGCGGGGCAGGCCGCGCGAATCAGTTGGCCTGGATCTCCGGTGTCCTGCTGCTGGCTGTTTTGATGTTGCAAGCTGTTGGAGAGTGGTGGTGTATTCTTCAGCTTTCCCGGATGGTGGCCACTGACTGCCTGGATGGAGTGTCTGCTGTTTGATGTTGCACTCTGAAGGAGAGTGGCGATGTATCCTTCAGCTTTCCCGGATGGTGGCCGCTGACTGCCTCGGCGGAGTGTCCGCTGTGGGGGATGGGACTGTACCGCTTCCTTCCCCTTCTGAGAACCCGTGCTCGGCCCAAGGGTCCGTGTGGGCTTGGCTGGTGGGATTCCACCTAATGGCCTTCCTAACCTCCCTGCTTGCCAATTAATGGCTTCACTGAGGCGCCACGCCTTCTGTAGCCACAGGGCAGGCCACGCGAATCAGTTGGCCTGGGTCTCCGGGCCCTGCTGCAGGCTGCTGGGATCCCTGGCACTCTATCACTTTGATTTTTTCTGCTTGCCCCTCCCCCAGCGCTGGCTAGCCAGGTTTTCTTTGGCTGCTACTGGGAGGAGGGGTTGGAGGTCAGGTGTCTCTGGTTTCCCCCTAGCCTGTATGGAGGCTCAGCTTGATACTCCCTCTCCTGGCAAGCCTAGGAGAGATTTTATGCGAATTCCCGCTGTCGGTGGGGTGAGCTGAATGACACCGACCTGTTTTGATGTCGCACTCTGAAGGAGAGTGGCGGTGTATCCTTCAGCTTTCCCGGATGGTGGCCGCTGACTGCCTCGGCGGAGTGTCCGCTGTGGGGGATGGGACTGTACCGCTTCCTTCCCCTTCTGAGAACCCGTGCTCGGCCCAAGGTCCGTGGTGGGCTTGGCTGGTGGGATTCCACCTAATGGCCTTCCCTAACCTCCCTGCTTGCCAATTAATGGCTTCACTGAGGCCGCCACGCCTTCTGTAGCCACAGGGCAGGCCACGCGAATCAGTTGGCCTGGGTCTCCGGGCCCTGCTGCAGGCTGCTGGGATCCCTGGCACTCTATCACTTTGATTTTTCTGCTTGCCCCTCCCCCAGCGCTGGCTAGCCAGGTTTTCTTTGGCTGCTACTGGGAGGAGGGGTTGGAGGTCAGGTGTCTCTGGTTTCCCCTAGCCTGTATGGAGGCTCAGCTTGATACTCCCTCTCCTGGCAAGCCTAGGAGAGATTTTATGCGAATTCCCGCTGTCTGGGGGGTGAGCTGAATGACACCGACCTGTTTTGATGTCGCACTCTGAAGGAGAGTGGCGGTGTATCCTTCAGCTTTCCCGGATGGTGGCCGCTGACTGCCTCAGCGAGTGTCCGCTGTGGGGGATGGGACTGTACCGCTTCCTTCCCCTTCTGAGAACCCGAGCTCGGCCCAAGGGTCCGTGTGGGCTTGGCTGGTGGGATTCCACCTAATGGCCTTCCCTAACCTCTCTGCTTGCCAATTAATGGCTTCACTGAGGCACCACGCCTTCTGTAGCCGCAGGGCAGGCCACGCGAATCAGTTGGCCTGGGTCTCCGGGCCCTGCTGCAGGCTGCTCTTTTCACCCAATCTTGATGATACTTCCATTTAATGATCAGTACACCAATCCCACTTGGCTCACCAAATTTCGTTCTTCTAGGTTAAACCGTTCCTTTGCAGTAACCGTTTTCATGTTTAGGTTTCACTCTGTTTTCTCCTATATGGATACATGTAGTTGGAACTCTAAATCAAACACGTTTGAGCAAGCTCTTTGAAACTTGGCACAATAATGTAGTTCCAAGTTCTATCACTATGGTTTGTGTCCTATTGAAGTAGCCCCGAGCAGAGACTGGCGAGAATCACTTTCATTGAAAGGGGTTGCCAAGCTTACAAAAAACGGAGTTTCCTGAAACCTCAGCAAACATTTTTTCACCCAATCTTGATGATACTTCCATTTAATTATCAGTACACCAATCCCACTTGGCTCACCAAATTTCGTTCTTCTAGGTTAAACCGTTCCTTTGCAGAAACCGTTTTCAGGTTTATGTTTCACTCTGTTTTCTCCTATATGGATACATGTAGTTGGAACTCTAAATCAAAACACGGTTTGTGCTAGCTCTTTGAAACTTGGCACAATAATGTACTTCCAAGTTCTATCGCTATGGTTTGTGTCCTATTGAAGTAGCCCCAAGCAGAGACTGGCGAGAATGACTTTCATTGAAAGGGGTTGCCAAGCTTCCAAAAAACTACGAGTTTCCTGAAATCTCAGCAAAAACATTTTTTTCACCCAATCTTGAAGATACTTCCATTTTATGATCAGTACACCAATCCCACTTGGCTCACCAAATTTCGTTCTTCTAGGTTAAACCGTTCCTTTGCAGTAACCGTTTTCATGTTTAGGTTTCACTCTGTTTTCTCCTATATGGAACATGTAGTTGGAACTCTAAATCAAACACGGTTTGAGCAAGCTCTTTGAAACTTGGGACAATAATGTAGTTCCAAGTTCTATCGCTATGGTTTGTGTCCTATTGAAGTAGCCCCAAGCAGAGACTGGCGAGAATCACTTTCATTGAAAGAGGGTTGCCAAGCTTCCAAAAAACTACGAGTTTCCTGAAATCTCAGCAAACATTTTTCACCCAATCTTGATGATACTTCCATTTAATTATCAGTACACCAATCCCACTTGGCTCACCAAATTTCGTTCTTCTTGGTTAAACCGTTCCTTTGCAGAAACCGTTTTCATGTTTAGGTTTCACTCTGTTTTCTCCTATATGGATACATGTAGTTGGAACTCTAAATCAAACACGGTTTGTGCTAGCTCTTTGAAACTTGGCACAATAATGTAGTTCCAAGTTCTATCGCTATGGTTTGTGTCCTATTGAAGTAGCCCCAAGCAGAGACTGGCGAGAATGACTTTCATTGAAAGGGGTTGCCAAGCTTCCAAAAAACTACGAGTTTCCTGAAATCTCAGCAAACATTTTTTCACCCAATCTTGATGATACTTCCATTTTATGATCAGTACACCAATCCCACTTGGCTCACCAAATTTCGTTCTTCTAGGTTAAACCGTTCCTTTGCAGTAACCCTTTTCATGTTTAGGTTTCACTCTGTTTTCTCCTATATGGATACATGTAGTTGGAACTCTAAAATCAAACACGGTTTGAGCAAGCTCTTGAAACTTGGGACAATAATGTAGTTCCAAGTTCTATCGCTATGGTTTGTGTCCTATTGAAGTAGCCCCAAGCAGAGACTGGCGAGAATCACTTTCATTGAAAGGGGTTGCCAAGCTTCCAAAAAACTACTAGTTAAATAAAATCTCAGCAAACATTTTTTCACCCAATCTTGATGATACTTCCATTTAATGATCAGTACACAAATCCCACTTGGCTCACCAAATTTCGTTCTTCTAGGTTAAACCGTTCCTTTGCAGTAACTGTTTTCATGTTTAGGTTTCACTGTGTTTTCTCCTATATGGATACATGTAGTTGGAACTCTAAATCAAACACGGTTTGTGCTAGCTCTTTCAAACTTGGCACAATAATGTAGTTCGAAGTTCTATCGCTATGGTTTGTGTCCTATTGAAGTAGCCCCTTTCATTGAACGGGGTTGCCAAGCTTCCAAAAAACTACGAGTTTCCTGAAATCTCAGCAAACATTTTTTCACCCAATCTTTTTTTTTTTTTTTTTTTTTGGTCGTTCATAACATTACATAGTTCTTAATACATCATATTACACGGTTTGATTCAAGTGGATTATGAACTCCCGCTTTTACCCCGTATACAAATTGCTGTATCACATCAGTTACCCTTCCATTGATTGACATATTGCCTTTCTAGTGTCTGATGTAATCTGCTGTCTGTCCTATTGTCTACTATACCCCCTCCCCTCCCCTCCCTCCCCTTTTCTCTCTCTACCCCTTCTACTGTATATCATGTCTTCCATTTGTATTCTCTTGACTTACCCCTCCTTACCTCTTATATGACATTTTGTATAACCCTGAGGATCGCCTTCCATTTCCATGCAATTTCCCTTCTCACTCCCTTTCCCTCCCACCTCTCATCCCTGTTTACTGTAAATATTCTTCTCAAGCTCTTCGTCCCTACCCTGTCCTTGTTTACACCCCTTATATCAAAGGAGTCATTTGGTATTTGTTTTTTAAAGATTGACTAGCTTCACTTAGCATAATCTGCTCTAATGCCATCCATTTCCCTCCAAATTCTATAATTTTGTCATTTTTTAATGCAGAGTAATACTCCATAGTGTATAAATGCCACATTTTTTTATCCATTCATCTATTGAAGGGCATCTAGGCTGGTTCCACAGTCTTGCTATCGTGAATTGAGCTGCTATGAACATCGATGTAGCAGTGTCCCTGTAGCATGCTCTTGTTAGGGCTTTAGGGAATAGACCGAGAAGGGGAATAGCTGGGTCAAATGGTGGTTCCATTCCCAGCTTTCCGAGAAATCTCCATACTGCTTTCCAAATTGGCTGCACCAATTTGCAGTCCCACCAGCAATGAACAAGAGTGCCCTTTTCCCCGCATCCTCTGCAGCACTTATTGTTGTTTGACTTCCTAATGGCTGCCAGTCTTACTGGAGTGAGATGGTATCTTAGGGTAGTTTGATTTGCATTTCTCTGACTGCTAGTGATGGTGAGCATTTTTTCATGTACTTGTTGATTGATTGTATGTCCTCCTCTGAGAAGTGTCTGTTCAGGTCCTTGGCCCATTTATTGATTGGGTTATTTGTTATCTTATTGTCTAATTTTTTGAGTTCTTTGTATATTCTGGTTATTAGGGCTCTATCTGAAGTGTGTGGAGTAAAGATTTGTTCCCAGGATGTAGGCTCCCTATTTATCTCTCTTATTGTTTCTTTTGCTGAGAAAAAACTTTTTAGTTTGAGTAAGTCCCATTTGTTGATTCTATTTGTTAACTCTAGCGCTATGGGTGTCCTATTGAGGAATTTGGAGCCCGATCCCACAGCGTGTAGATCATAACCAACTTTTTCTTCTATCAGATGCCGTGTCTCTGATTTAATATCAAGCTCCTTGATCCATTTTGAGTTAACTTTTGTGCACGGCGAGAGATAGGGATTCAGATTCATTTTGGTGCAAATGGATTTCCAGTTTTCCCAGCACCATTTGTTGAAGATGCTATCCTTCCTCCATTGCATGCTTTAGCCCCTTTATCAAAAATAAGATAGTTGTAGTTTTGTGGATTGGTTACTGTGTCCTCTATTCTGTACCATTGGTCCACCCGCCTGTTTTGGTACCAGTACCATGCTGTTTTTGTTACTATTGCTCTGTAGTATAGTTTGAAGTCTGGTATCGCTATACCTCCTGATTCACACTTCCTGCTTAGTATTGTTTTTGCTATTCTGGGTCTTTTATTATTCCATATGAATTTCATGATTCTTTTATCTATTTCTACAAGATATGCTGTTGGGATTTTGATTGGCATTGCATTGAACTTATAGAGAACTTTTGGTAATATCGCCATTTTGATGATGTTAGTTCTGCCTATCCATGAGCAGGGTATGTTTTTCCATCTTCTAAGGTCTTCTTCTATGTCTTTCTTTAGGGTTCTGTAATTTTCATTGTATAAATCTTTCACCTCTTTTGTTAGGTTGATTCCCAAGTATTTTATTTTTTGGGGGGATATTGTGAATGGAGTAGTTGTCCTCATTTCCGTTTCAGAGGATTTGTCGCTCATATACAGGAATGCCTTTGATTTATGCGTGTTGATCTTATATCCTGCCACTTTGCTGAATTCATTTATTAGCTCTAATAGCTTCTTTGTAGACCCTTTTGGGTCTGCTAGGTATAGAATCATATCATCTGCAAATAGTGATACTTTAAGTTCTTCTTTTCCTATTTTTATGCCTTTAATTTCTTTTGACTGTCTAATTGCTCTGGCCAGTGTTTCGAGGACTATGTTGAACAGAAGTGGTGAGAGAGGGCATCCCTGTCTTGTACCAGATCTTAGAGGGAATGCCTTCAATTTTTCTCCGTTCAGAATGATGCTGGCCTGTGGCTTATCATAGATTGCTTTTACAATGTTGAGGTATGATCCTGTTATCCCTAATTTTTCTAGCGTTTTGAACATAAAGGGATGCTGTACTTTGTCGAATGCTTTTTCTGCATCTATTGAGATGATCATATGGTTCTTATTTTTAAGTCTATTGATGTGGTGAATAACATTTATTGATTTCCGTATATTAAACCAGCCTTGCATCCCAGGGATGAATCCTACTTGATCATGATGTATAATTTTTTTGATATGTATTTGAATCCGATTCGCCAGAATTTTATTGAGGATTTTTGCGTCAAGGTTCATTAGAGATATTGGTCTGTAGTTTTCCTTCTTTGATGTGTCTTTGTCTGGTTTCGGAATCAGGGTGATGTTGGCCTCGTAGAATGAATTTGGAAGTTCTCCCTCTTTTTCTATTTCCTGAAATAGCTTGAAAAGTATTGGTGTTAGTTCCTCTCTAAAGGTTTTGTAAAACTCTGCTGTATACCCATCCGGTCCTGGGCTTTTCTTAGTTGGTAGTCTTTTGATGGTTTCTTCTATTTCCTCTATTGTTATTGGTCTGTTTTAGGTTGTCTATATCCTCCTGGCTCAATCTGGGCAGATCATAGGACTCAAGGAATTTATCTATGCCTTCACTATCTTCTATTTTATTGGAGTATAAGGATTCAAAGTAATTTCTGATTATCTTCTGTATTTCTGAAGTGTCTGTTGTGATATTGCCTTTTTCATCCCGTATGCTAGTAATTTGGGTTCTCTCTCTTCTTCTCTTCGTTAGCATGGCTAAGGGTCTGTCAATTTTATTTATTTTTTCAAAGAACCAGCTTTTAGTTTTGTCAATTTTTTCAATTGTTTCTTTTGTTTCAATTTCATTAATTTCAGCTCTGATTTTAATTATTTCTTGCCTTCTACTTCTTTTGCTGTTGTTTTGCTCTTCTTTTTCTAGGATTTTGAGATGAAGTATGAGATCATTTATTTGTTGGTTTTTTCTTTTTTTGAGGAATGAACTCCAAGCAATGAATTTTCCTCTTAGAACTGCTTTCAATGTGTCCCATAGATTCCGATATGTTGTGTCTGTGTTTTCATTTAACTCTAGGAATTTTTTAATTTCCTCCTTGATGTCTTCTAAAACCCATTGATCACTCAGCAACCTATTGTTCATTCTCCAGGTGATGCTTGCTTTTTCCTTTCTTCTTTTATCATTGATTTTCAGTTTCATTCCATTATGATCAGATAAGATGCATGGTATTATCTCTACCCCTTTGTATTGTCTAAGAGTTGCCCTGTGACATAGTATATGGTCTATTTTTGAGAAGGTTCCATGTGCTGCTGAGAAAAAGTGTAGCTACTTGATGTTGGGTGGTATAGTCTATATATGTCAATTAAGTCTAGGTTGTTAATTGTGTTATTGAGTTCTATAGTTTCCTTATTTAACTTTTGTTTGGAAGATCTGTCCAGTGGTGAGAGAGAGGTGTGTTGAAGTCTCCCATGATTATTGTATGTTGGTCTATTAGACTCTTGAACTTGAGAAGAGTTGCTTGATGAATACAGCTGCACCATTATTTGGGGCATATATATTTATGATTGTTATGTCTTGTTGGTGTATGGTTCCCTTGAGCAGTATGAAGTGTCCTTCTATATCCCTTTTGATTAGCTTTGGCTTGAAATCTATTTTATTAGATATGAGTATGGACACTCCTGCTTGTTTCCGCGGTCCATATGAGTGATATGATTTTTCCCAACCTTTCACCTTCAGTCTATGTATATCTTTTCCTATCAAATGCGTCTCCTGTAGACAGCATATTGTTGGGTCTTGTTTTTTGATCCATTCTACTAGCCTGTGTCTCTTAATTGGTGAGTTTAAGCCATTAACATTTAGGGTTATTATTGAGATATGGTTTGTTCTTCTATCCATATTTGTTTATTGATGTTACTAAACCTGATTTGTTATCCTCTTTGACTACTTTCCCCCCTTTACTGTCCTACCTCCCATTGTTGGTTTTCAATGTTGTTTTCCATTTCCTCTTCCTGTAATGTTTTGCCAAGGATTTTTTGAAGAGATGGTTTTCTAGCTGCGAATTCTTTTAACTTTTGTTTATTGTGGAAGGTTTTAATTTCATCTTCTAACCTGAAGCTTAATTTCGCCGGATACACGATTCTTGGTTGGAGCCCATTGTCTTTCAGTGTTTGAAATATGTTATTCCAGGATCTTCTAGCTTTCAGAGTCTGTGTTGAGAAATCAGCTGTTATCCTGATTGGTTTACCCCTAAATGTAATCTGCTTTCTTTCTCTTGCAGCTTTTAAAATTCTCTCCTTATTCTGTATGTTGGACATCTTCATTATAATGTGTCTAGGTGTGGATCTCTTATGATTTTGCACATTCGGCGTCCTGTAGGCTTCTAGGATTTGGGATTCTGTCTCAATCTTCAATTCTGGGAAGTTTTCTCGTATTATTTCACTGAATAGACTGTTTATTCCTTTGGAATGGAGCTCTGTGCCTTCCTGTATCCCAATGACTCTTAAATTTGGTCTTTTGATATTGTCCCATAATTCTTGGATGTTCTGCTCATGGTTTCTTAGCAGACTTGCTGAGGTGTCTATGTTCTTTTCCAGTTGAAATACTTTGTCTTCATTGTCTGATGTTCTCTCTTCTAAGTGATCTACTCTGCTGGTAGTATTCTCAATTGAGTTTTTAAGTTGGTTTATTGTTTCCTGCATTTCTAGAATTTCAATTTGTTTGTTTTTTATTACCTCTATCTCCCTGTGAAATTGATCTTTTACTTCCTGGATTTGTTTGTCAATGTGATCTTTCATTGTCTGATTTTGCTGTCTCATGTCTTCCTTGAGACTCCAGATCATCTGAAGCATATATACCCTGAACTCTTTATCTGATATTCCATCTGTTGCAGCTATTACCTCTTCTAAAGTTGAGTTGACCTGCATTGCTTGTGGTCCTTTCTTTCCTTGTCTTTTCATACTGCTCGCGTTTCTTTCTGCTTGGTGCAACTGTTGTGTTTTGAAATTTACCCCCTATTTATTTATGTTGCTCTTGTATACTTGAAAAGTCTCCCTTGCAGGTGCGGGCGGCGGCTGTGCCCCTACTCCAATTGGGGTGACGTGTCTACCACGCTGGCGGCTCTCTGGGCCTGTTCCGGGAGTGGAAGGCGGCTCTGCTCTGTCCCTATTCCAATTGGGGTGTCGTGACTACAATGCTGGCAGATCGCTGGGCCTGTTCCGGGCGTGGGCGGTGGGCTTGGCTGGCGGGATTCCACCTAATGGCAGTCCCTAACCTCCCTGCTTGCTAATTAATGGCTTCTCTGAGGCACCACGCCTTCTGTAGCTGCGGGGCAGGCCGCGCGAATCAGTTGGCCTGGATCTCCGGTGTCCTGCTGCTGGCTGTTTTGATGTTGCAAGCTGTTGGAGAGTGGTGGTGTATTCTTCAGCTTTCCCGGATGGTGGCCACTGACTGCCTGGATGGAGTGTCTGCTGTTTTGATGTTGCACTCTGAAGGAGAGTGGCGATGTATCCTTCAGCTTTCCCGGATGGTGGCCGCTGACTGCCTCGGCGGAGTGTCCGCTGTGGGGGATGGGACTGTACCGCTTCCTTCCCCTTCTGAGAACCCGTGCTCGGCCCAAGGGTCCGTGTGGGCTTGGCTGGTGGGATTCCACCTAATGGCCTTCCCTAACCTCCCTGCTTGCCAATTAATGGCTTCACTGAGGCGCCACGCCTTCTGTAGCCACAGGGCAGGCCACGCGAATCAGTTGGCCTGGGTCTCCGGGCCCTGCTGCAGGCTGCTGGGATCCCTGGCACTCTATCACTTTGATTTTTTCTGCTTGCCCCTCCCCCAGCGCTGGCTAGCCAGGTTTTCTTTGGCTGCTACTGGGAGGAGGGGTTGGAGGTCAGGTGTCTCTGGTTTCCCCCTAGCCTGTATGGAGGCTCAGCTTGATACTCCCTCTCCTGGCAAGCCTAGGAGAGATTTTATGCGAATTCCCGCTGTCGGTGGGGTGAGCTGAATGACACCGACCTGTTTTGATGTCGCACTCTGAAGGAGAGTGGCGGTGTATCCTTCAGCTTTCCCGGATGGTGGCCGCTGACTGCCTCGGCGGAGTGTCCGCTGTGGGGGATGGGACTGTACCGCTTCCTTCCCCTTCTGAGAACCCGTGCTCGGCCCAAGGGTCCGTGTGGGCTTGGCTGGTGGGATTCCACCTAATGGCCTTCCCCTAACCTCCCTGCTTGCCAATTAATGGCTTCACTGAGGCGCCACGCCTTCTGTAGCCACAGGGCAGGCCACGCGAATCAGTTGGCCTGGGTCTCCGGGCCCTGCTGCAGGCTGCTGGGATCCCTGGCACTCTATCACTTTGATTTTTTCTGCTTGCCCCTCCCCCAGCGCTGGCTAGCCAGGTTTTCTTTGGCTGCTACTGGGAGGAGGGGTTGGAGGTCAGGTGTCTCTGGTTTCCCCCTAGCCTGTATGGAGGCTCAGCTTGATACTCCCTCTCCTGGCAAGCCTAGGAGAGATTTTATGCGAATTCCCGCTGTCTGGGGGGTGAGCTGAATGACACCGACCTGTTTTGATGTCGCACTCTGAAGGAGAGTGGCGGTGTATCCTTCAGCTTTCCCGGATGGTGGTCGCTGACTGCCTCGGCGGAGTGTCCGCTGTGGGGGATGGGACTGTACCGCTTCCTTCCCCTTCTGAGAACCCGAGCTCGGCCCAAGGGTCCGTGTGGGCTTGGCTGGTGGGATTCCACCTAATGGCCTTCCCTAACCTCTCTGCTTGCCAATTAATGGCTTCACTGAGGCACCACGCCTTCTGTAGCCGCAGGGCAGGCCACGCGAATCAGTTGGCCTGGGTCTCCGGGCCCTGCTGCAGGCTGCTCTTTTCACCCAATCTTGATGATACTTCCATTTAATGATCAGTACACCAATCCCACTTGGCTCACCAAATTTCGTTCTTCTAGGTTAAACCGTTCCTTTGCAGTAACCGTTTTCATGTTTAGGTTTCACTCTGTTTTCTCCTATATGGATACATGTAGTTGGAACTCTAAATCAAACACGGTTTGAGCAAGCTCTTTGAAACTTGGCACAATAATGTAGTTCCAAGTTCTATCACTATGGTTTGTGTCCTATTGAAGTAGCCCCGAGCAGAGACTGGCGAGAATCACTTTCATTGAAAGGGGTTGCCAAGCTTACAAAAAACGAGTTTCCTGAAACCTCAGCAAACATTTTTTCACCCAATCTTGATGATACTTCCATTTAATTATCAGTACACCAATCCCACTTGGCTCACCAAATTTCGTTCTTCTAGGTTAAACCGTTCCTTTGCAGAAACCGTTTTCAAGTTTATGTTTCACTCTGTTTTCTCCTATATGGATACATGTAGTTGGAACTCTAAATCAAACACGGTTTGTGCTAGCTCTTTGAAAATTGGCACAATAATGTACTTCCAAGTTCTATCGCTATGGTTTGTGTCCTATTGAAGTAGCCCCAAGCAGAGACTGGCGAGAATGACTTTCATTGAAAGGGGTTGCCAAGCTTCCAAAAAACTACGAGTTTCCTGAAATCTCAGCAAACATTTTTTCACCCAATCTTGATGATACTTCCATTTTATGATCAGTACACCAATCCCACTTGGCTCACCAAATTTCGTTCTTCTAGGTTAAACCGTTCCTTTGCAGTAACCGTTTTCATGTTTAGGTTTCACTCTGTTTTCTCCTATATGGATACATGTAGTTGGAACTCTAAATCAAACACGGTTTGAGCAAGCTCTTTGAAACTTGGCACAATAATGTAGTTCCAAGTTCTATCGCTATGGTTTGTGTCCTATTGAAGTAGCCCCAAGCAGAGACTGGCGAGAATCCCTTTCATTGAAAGGGGTTGCCAAGCTTCCAAAAAACTACTAGTTAAATAAAATCTCAGCAAACATTTTTTCACCCAATCTTGATGATACTTCCATTTAATGATCAGTACACAAATCCCACTTGGCTCACCAAATTTCGTTCTTCTAGGTTAAACCGTTCCTTTGCAGTAACTGTTTTCATGTTTAGGTTTCACTGTGTTTTCTCCTATATGGATACATGTAGTTGGAACTCTAAATCAAACACGGTTTGTGCTAGCTCTTTAAAACTTGGCACAATAATGTAGTTCGAAGTTCTATCGCTATGGTTTGTGTCCTATTGAAGTTCCCCCAAGCAGAGATTGGCGAGAATCACTTTCATTGAAAGGGGTTGCCAAGCTTCCAAAAAACTACGAGTTTCCTGAAATCTCAGCAAACATTTTTTCACCCAATCTTGATGATACTTCCATTTAATAATCAGTACACCAATCCCACTTGGCTCACCAAATTTCGTTCTTCTAGGTTAAACCGTTCCTTTGCAGTAACCGTTTTCAGGTTTGTTTCACTCTGTTTTCTCCTATATGGATACATGTAGTTGGAACTCTAAATCAAACACGGTTTGTGCTAGCTCTTTGAAACTTGGCACAATAATGTAGTTCCAAGTTCTATCGCTATGGTTTGTGTCCTATTGAAGTAGACCCAAGCAGAGACTGGCGAGAATGACTTTCATTGAAAGGGGTTGCCAAGCTTCCTAAAAACTACGAGTTTCCTGAAATCTCAGCAAACATTTTTTCACCCAATCTTGATGATACTTCCATTTAATGATCAGTACACCAATCCCACTTGGCTCACCAAATTTCATTCTTCTAGGTTAAACCGTTCCTTTGCAGTAACCCTTTTCGTGTTTAGGTTTCACTCTGTTTTCTCCTATATGGATACATGTAGTTGGAACTCTAAATCAAACACGGTTTGTGCTAGCTCTTTGAACCTTGGCACAATAATGTAGTTCCAAGTTCTATCACTCTGGTTTGTGTCCTATTGAAGTAGCCCCAAGCAGAGACTGGCGAGAATCACTTTCATTGAAAGGGGTTGCCAAGCTTCCAAAAAACGAGTTTCCTGAAACCTCAGCAAACATTTTTTCACCCAATCTTGATGATACTTCCATTTAATGATCAGCACACCAATCCCACTTGGCTCAGCAAATTTCATTCTTCTAGGTTAAACCGTTCTTGTGCAGTAACCCTTTTCATGTTTAGGTTTCACTCTGTTTTCTCCTATATGGATACATGTAGTTGGATCTCTAAATCAAACACGGTTTGTGCTAGCTCTTTGAAACTTGGCACAATAATGTAGTTCCAAGTTCTATCGCTATGGTTTGTGTCCTATTGAAGTAGCCCCAAGCTGAGACTGACGAGAATCACTTTCATTGAAAGGGGTTGCCAAGCATCCAAAAAACTACGAGTTTCCTGAAATCTCAGCAAACATTTTTTCACCCAATCTTGATGATACTTCCATTTAATGATCAGTACACCAATCCCACTTGGCTCACCAAATTTCGTTCTTCTAGGTTAAACCATTCCTTTGCAGTAACCGTTTTCATGTTTAGGTTTCACTCTGTTTTCTCCTATATGGATACATGTAGTTGGAACTCTAAATCAAACACGGTTTGTGCTAGCTCTTTCAAACGTGGCACAATAATGTAGTTCCAAGTTCTATCGCTATGGTTTGTGTCCTATTGAAGTAGCGACAAGCAGAGACTGACGAGAATCACTTTCATTGAAAGGGGTTGCCAAGCTTCCAAAAAACTACGAGTTTCCTGAAATCTCAGCAAACATTTTTTCACCCAATCTTAATGATACTTCCATTTAATGATCAGTACACCAATCCCACTTGGCTCACCAAATTTCGTTCTTCTAGGTTAAACCGTTCCTTGGCAGTAACCGTTTTCAGGTTTAGGTTTCACTCTGTTTTCTCCTATATGGATACATGTAGTTGGAACTCTAAATCAAACACGGTTTGAGCAAGCTCTTTGAAACTTGGCACAATAATGTAGTTCCAAGTTCTATCGCTATGGTTTGTGTCCTATTGAAGTAGCCCCAAGCAGAGACTGGCGAGAATCACTTTCATTGAAAGGGGTTGCCAAGCTTCCAAAAACTACTAGTTAAATATAATCTCAGCAAACATTTTTTCACCCAATCTTGATGATACTTCCATTTAATGATCAGTACACCAATCCCACTTGGCTCACCAAATTTCGTTCTTCTAGGTTAAACCGTTCCTTTGCAGTAACCCTTTTCGTGTTTAGGTTTCACTCTGTTTTCTCCTATATGGATACATGTAGTTGGAACTCTAAATCAAACACGGTTTGTGCTAGCTCTTTGAAACTTGGCACAATAATGTAGTTCCAAGTTCTATCGCTCTGGTTTGTGTCCTATTGAAGTAGCCCCAAGCAGAGACTGGCGAGAATCACTTTCATTGAAAGGGGTTGCCAAGCTTCCAAAAAACGAGTTTCCTGAAACCTCAGCAAACATTTTTTCACCCAGTCTTGATGATACTTCCATTTAATGATCAGCACACCAATCCCACTTGGCTCAGCAAATTTCATTTTTCTAGGTTAAACCGTTCCTGTGCAGTAACCCTTTTCATGTTTAGGTTTCACTCTGTTTTCTCCTATATGGATACATGTAGTTGGATCTCTAAATCAAACACGGTTTGTGCTAGCTCTTTGAAACTTGGCACAATAATGTAGTTCCAAGTTCTATCACTATGGTTTGTGTCCTATTGAAGTAGCGACAAGCAGAGACTGACGAGAATCACTTTCATTGAAAGGGGTTGCCAAGCTTCCAAAAAACTACGAGTTTCCTGAAATCTCAGCAAACATTTTTTCACCCAATCTTAATGATACTTCCATTTAATGATCAGTACACCAATCCCACTTGGCTCACCAAATTTCGTTCTTCTAGGTTAAACCGTTCCTTTGCAGTAACCGTTTTCAGGTTTAGGTTTCACTCTGTTTTCTCCTATATGGATACATGTAGTTGGAACTCTAAATCAAACACGGTTTGTGCTAGCTCTTTGAAACTTGGCACAATAATGTAGTTCCAAGTTCTATCGCTATGGTTTGTGGCTTATTGATGTAGCCCCAAGCAGAGACAGGCGAGAATCACTTTCATTGAAAGGGGTTGCCAAGCTTCCAAAAAACTACGAGTTTCCTGAAATCTCAGCAAACATTTTTTCACCCAATCTTGATGATAATTCCATTTACTGATCAGTACACCAATCCCACTTGGCTCACCAAATTTCGTTCTTCTAGGTTAAACCGTTCCTTTGCAGTAACCCTTTTCATGTTTAGGTTTCACTCTGTTTTCTCCTATATGGATACATGTAGTTGGAACTCTAAATCAAACACGGTTTGTGCTAGCTCTTTGAAACTTGGAACAATAATGTAGTTCCAAGTTCTATCGCTATGGTTTGTGTCCTATTGAAGTAGCCCCGAGCAGAGACTGGCGAGAATCACTTTCATTGAAAGGGGTTGCCAAGCTTCCAAAAAACGAGTTTCCTGAAACCTCAGCAAACATTTTTTCACCCAATCTTGATGATACTTCCATTTAATGATCAGCACACCAATCCCACTTGGCTCAGCAAATTTCATTCTTCTAGTTTAAACTGTTTCTTTGCAGAAACCCTTTTCATGTTTAGGTTTCACTCTGTTTTCTCCTATATGGATACATGTAGTTGGAACTCTAAATCAAACACGGTTTGTGCTAGCTCTTTGAAACTTGGCACAATAATGTAGTTCCAAGTTCTATCCCTATGGTTTGTGTCCTATTGAAGTAGCCCCAAGCAGAGACTGACGAGAATCACTTTCATTGAAAGGGGTTGCCAAGCTTCCAAAAAACTACGAGTTTCCTGAAATCTCAGCAAACATTTTTTCACCCAATCTTGATGATACTTCCATTTAATTATCAGTACACCAATCCCACTTGGCTCACCAAATTTCGTTCTTCTAGGTTAAACCATTCCTTTGCAGAAACCGTTTTCAGGTTTAGGTTTCACTCTGTTTTCTCCTATATGGATACATGTAGTTGGAACTCTAAATCAAACACGGTTTGTGCTAGCTCTTTGAAACTTGGCACAATAATGTAGTTCCAAGTTCTATCGCTATGGTTTGTGTCCTATTGAAGTAGCTCCAAGCTGAGACTGGCGAGAATGACTTTCATTGAAAGGGGTTGCCAAGCTTCCAAAAAACTACGAGTTTCCTGAAATCTCAGCAAACATTTTTTCACCCAATCTTGATGATACTTCCATTTTATGATCAGTACACCAATCCCACTTGGCTCACCAAATTTCGTTCTTCTAGGTTAAACCGTTCCTTTGAAGTAACCGTTTTCATGTTTAGGTTTCACTCTGTTTTCTCCTATATGGATACATGTAGTTGGAACTCTAAATCAAACACGGTTTGAGCAAGCTCTTTGAAACTTGGCACAATAATGTAGTTCCAAGTTCTATCGCTATGGTTTGTGTCCTATTGAAGTATCCCCAAGCAGAGACTGGCGAGAATCACTTTCATTGAAAGGCGTTGCCAAGCTTCCAAAAAACTACTAGTTAAATAAAATCTCTGCAAACATTTTTTCACCCAATCTTGATGATACTTCCATTTAATGATCAGTACACAAATCCCACTTGGCTCACCAAATTTCGTTCTTCTAGGTTAAACCGTTCCTTTGCAGTAACTGTTTTCATGTTTAGGTTTCACTCTGTTTTCTCCTATATGGATACATGTAGTTGGAACTCTAAATCAAACACGGTTTGTGCTAGCTCTTTCAAACTTGGCACAATAATGTAGTTCGAAGTTCTATCGCTATGGTTTGTGTCCTATTGAAGTAGCCCCAAGCAGAGATTGGCGAGAATCACTTTCATTGAAAGGGGTTGCCAAGCTTCCAAAAAACTACGAGTTTCCTGAAATCTCAGCAAATATTTTTTCACCCAATCTTGATGATACTTCCATTTAATGATCAGTACGCCAATCCCACTTGGCTCACCAAATTTCGTTCTTCTAGGTTAAACCGTTCCTTTGCAGTAACCGTTTTGATGTTTAGGTTTCACTCTGTTTTCTCCTATGTGGATACATATATTTGGAACTCTAAATGAAACACGGTTTATCCTAGCTCTTTGAAACTTGGCAAAATAATGTAGTTCCAAGTTCTTTCGCTATGGTTTGTGTCCTATTGAAGTAGCCCCAAGCACAGACTGGCGAGAATCACTTTCATTGAAAGGGGTTGCCAAGCTTCCAAAAAACTACTAGTTAAATAAAATCTCAGCAAACATTTTTTCACCCAATCTTGATGATACTTCCATTTAATGATCAGTACACCAATCCCACTTGGCTCACCAAATTTCGTTCTTCTAGGTTAAACCGTTCCTTTGCAGTAACCCTTTTCGTGTTTAGGTTTCACTCTGTTTTCTCCTATATGGATACATGTAGTTGGAACTCTAAATCAAACACGGTTTGTGCTAGCTCTTTGAAACTTGGCACAATAATGTAGTTCCAAGTTCTATCGCTATGGTTTGTGTCCTATTGAAGTAGCCCCAAGCAGAGACTGACGAGAATCACTTTCATTGAAAGGGGTTGCCAAGCTTCCAAAAAACTACGAGTTTCCTGAAATCTCAGCAAACATTTTTTCACCCAATCTTGATGATACTTCCATTTAATGATCAGTACACCAATCCCACTTGGCTCACCAAATTTCGTTCTTCTAGGTTAAACCGTTCCTTTGCAGTAACCGTTTTCAGGTTTAGGTTTCACTCTGTTTTCTCCTATATGGATACATGTAGTTGGAACTCTAAATCAAACACGGTTTGTGCTAGCTCTTTGAAACTTGGCACAATAATGTAGTTCCAAGTTCTATCGCTATGGTTTGTGGCTTATTGATGTAGCCCCAAGCAGAGACAGGCGAGAATCACTTTCTTGAAAGGGGTTGCCAAGCTTCCAAAAAACTACGAGTTTCCTGAAATCTCAGCAAACATTTTTTCACCCAATCTTGATGATAATTCCATTTACTGATCAGTACACCAATCCCACTTGGCTCACCAAATTTCGTTCTTCTAGGTTAAACCGTTCCTTTGCAGTAACCCTTTTCATGTTTAGGTTTCACTCTGTTTTCTCCTATATGGATACATGTAGTTGGAACTCTAAATCAAACACGGTTTGTGCTAGCTCTTTGAAACTTGGCACAATAATGTAGTTCCAAGTTCTATCGCTATGGTTTGTGTCCTATTGAAGTAGCCCCGAGCAGAGACTGGCGAGAATCACTTTCATTGAAAGGGGTTGCCAAGCTTCCAAAAAACGAGTTTCCTGAAACCTCAGCAAACATTTTTTCACCCAATCTTGATGATACTTCCCTTTAATGATCAGCACACCAATCCCACTTGGCTCAGCAAATTTCATTCTTCTAGTTTAAACTGTTCCTTTGCAGTAACCCTTTTCATGTTTAGGTTTCACTCTGTTTTCTCCTATATGGATACATGTAGTTGGAACTCTAAATCAAACACGGTTTGTGCTAGCTCTTTGAAACTTGGCACAATAATGTAGTTCCAAGTTCTATCCCTATGGTTTGTGTCCTATTGAAGTAGCCCCAAGCAGAGACTGACGAGAATCACTTTCATTGAAAGGGGTTGCCAAGCTTCCAAAAAACTACGAGTTTCCTGAAATCTCAGCAAACATTTTTTCACCCAATCTTGATGATACTTCCATTTAATGATCAGTACACCAATCCCACTTGGCTCACCAAATTTCGTTCTTCTAGGTTAAACCATTCCTTTGCAGAAACCGTTTTCAGGTTTAGGTTTCACTCTGTTTTCTCCTATATGGATACATGTAGTTGGAACTCTAAATCAAACACGGTTTGTGCTAGCTCTTTGAAACTTGGCACAATAATGTAGTTCCAAGTTCTATCGCTATGGTTTGTGTCCTATTGAAGTAGCTCCAAGCTGAGACTGGCGAGAATGACTTTCATTGAAAGGGGTTGCCAAGCTTCCAAAAAACTACGAGTTTCCTGAAATCTCAGCAAACATTTTTTCACCCAATCTTGATGATACTTCCATTTTATGATCAGTACACCAATCCCACTTGGCTCACCAAATTTCGTTCTTCTAGGTTAAACCGTTCCTTTGAAGTAACCGTTTTCATGTTTAGGTTTCACTCTGTTTTCTCCTATATGGATACATGTAGTTGGAACTCTAAATCAAACACGGTTTGAGCAAGCTCTTTGAAACTTGGCACAATAATGTAGTTCCAAGTTCTATCGCTATGGTTTGTGTCCTATTGAAGTATCCCCAAGCAGAGACTGGCGAGAATCACTTTCATTGAAAGGGGTTGCCAAGCTTCCAAAAACTACTAGTTAAATAAAATCTCAGCAAACATTTTTTCACCCAATCTTGATGATACTTCCATTTAATGATCAGTACACAAATCCCACTTGGCTCACCAAATTTCGTTCTTCTAGGTTAAACCGTTCCTTTGCAGTAACCCTTTTCATGTTTAGGTTTCACTCTGTTTTCTCCTATATGGATACATGTAGTTGGAACTCTAAATCAAACACGGTTTGTGCTAGCTCTTTCAAACTTGGCACAATAATGTAGTTCGAAGTTCTATCGCTATGGTTTGTGTCCTATTGAAGTAGCCCCAAGCAGAGATTGGCGAGAATCACTTTCATTGAAAGGGGTTGCCAAGCTTCCAAAAAACTACGAGTTTCCTGAAATCTCAGCAAATATTTTTTCACCCAATCTTGATGATACTTCCATTTAATGATCAGTACGCCAATCCCACTTGGCTCACCAAATTTCGTTCTTCTAGGTTAAACCGTTCCTTTGCAGTAACCGTTTTCATGTTTAGGTTTCACTCTGTTTTCTCCTATATGGATACATGTAGTTGGAACTCTAAATCAAACACGGTTTGTGCTAGCTCTTTGAAACTTGGCACAATAATGTAGTTCCAAGTTCTATCGCTATGGTTTGTGTCCTATTGAAGTAGACCCAAGCAGAGACTGGCGAGAATCACTTTCATTGAAAGGGGTTGCCAAGCCTCCAAAAAATTACGAGTTTCCTGAAATCTCAGCAAACATTTTTTCACCCAATCTTGATGATACTTCCATTTAATGATCAGTACACCAATCCCACTTGGCTCACCAAATTTCGTTCTTCTAGGTTAAACCGTTCCTTTGCAGTAACCGTTTTCAGGTTTAGGTTTCACTCTGTTTTCTCCAATATGGATACATGTATTTGGAACTCTAAATCAAACACGGTTTGAGCAAGCTCTTTGAAACTTGGCACAATAATGTAGTTCCAAGTTCTATCGCTATGGTTTGTGTCCTATTGAAGTAGCCCCAAGCAGAGACTGGCGAGAATCACTTTCATTGAAAGGGGTTGCCAAGCTTCCAAAAAACTACTAGTTAAATAAAAGCTCAGCAAACATTTTTCACCCAATCTTGATGATACTTCCATTTAATGATCAGTACACCAATCCCACTTGGCTCACCAAATTTCGTTCTTCTAGGTTAAACCGTTCCTTAGCAGTAACCCTTTTCGTGTTTAGGTTTCACTCTGTTTTCTCCTATATGGATACATGTAGTTGGAACTCTAAATCAAACATGGTTTGTGCTAGCTCTTTGAAACTTGGCACAATAATGTAGTTCCAAGTTCTATCGCTCTGGTTTGTGTCCTATTGAAGTAGCCCCAAGCAGAGACTGGCGAGAATCACTTTCATTGGAAAGGGGTTGCCAAGCTTCCAAAAAACGAGTTTCCTGAAACCTCAGCAAACATTTTTTCACCCAGTCTTGATGATACTTCCATTTAATGATCAGCACACCAATCCCACTTGGCTCAGCAAATTTCATTCTTCTAGGTTAAACCGTTCCTGTGCAGTAACCCTTTTCATGTTTAGGTTTCACTCTGTTTTCTCCTATATGGATACATGTAGTTGCATCTCTAAATCAAACACGGTTTGTGCTAGCTCTTTGAAACTTGGCACAATAATGTAGTTCCAAGTTCTATCGCTATGGTTTGTGTCCTATTGAAGTAGCCCCAAGCTGAGACTGACGAGAATCACTTTCATTGAAAGGGGTTGCCAAGCATCCAAAAAACTACGAGTTTCCTGAAATCTCAGCAAACATTTTTTCACCCAATCTTGATGATACTTCCATTTAATGATCAGTACACCAATCCCACTTGGCTCACCAAATTTCGTTCTTCTAGGTTAAACCGTTCCTTTGCAGTAACCGTTTTCATGTTTAGGTTTCACTCTGTTTTCTCCTATATGGATACATGTAGTTGGAACTCTAAATCAAACACGGTTTGTGCTAGCTCTTTGAAACTTGGCACAATAATGTAGTTCCAAGTTCTATCACTATGGTTTGTGTCCTATTGAAGTAGCGACAAGCAGAGACTGACGAGAATCACTTTCATTGAAAGGGGTTGCCAAGCTTCCAAAAAACTACGAGTTTCCTGAAATCTCAGCAAACATTTTTTCACCCAATCTTGATGATACTTGCAGGTAATGATCAGTACACCAATCCCACTTGGCTCACCAAATTTCGTTCTTCTAGGTCAAACCGTTCCTGTGCAGGAACCGTTTTCATGTTTAGGTTTCACTCTGTTTTCTCCTATATGGATACATGTAGTTGGAACTCTAAATCAAACACGGTTTGTGCTAGCTCTTTGAAACTTGGCACAATAATGTAGTTCCAAGTTCTATCGCTATGGTTTGTGTCCTATTGAAGTAGCCCCAAGCTGAGACTGGCGAGAATCACTTTCATTGAAAGGGGTTGCCAAGCTTCCAAAAAACTACGAGTTTCCTGAAATCTCAGCAAACATTTTTTCACCCAATCTTGATGATACTTCCATTTAATGATCAGCACACCCATCCCACTTGGCTCAGCAAATTTCATTCTTCTAGGTTAAACCGTTCCTGTGCAGTAACCCTTTTCATGTTTAGGTTTCACTCTGTTTTCTCCTATATGGATACATGTAGTTGGATCTCTAAATCAAACACGGTTTGTGCTAGCTCTTTGAAACTTGGCAAAATAATGTAGTTCCAAGTTCTATCGCTATGGTTTGTGTCCTATTGAAGTAGCCCCAAGCAGAGACTGGTGAGAATCACTTTCATTGAAAGGGGTTGCCAAGCTTCCAAAAAACTACGAGTTTCCTGAAATCTCAGCAAACATTTTTTCACCCAATCTTGATGATACTTCCATTTAATGATCAGTACACCAATCCCACTTGGCTCACCAAATTTCGTTCTTCTAGGTTAAACCGTTCCTTTGCAGTAACCGTTTTCATGTTTAGGTTTCACTCTGTTTTCTCCTATATGGATACATGTAGTTGGAATTCTAAATCAAACACGGTTTGTGCTAGCTCTTTGAAACTTGGCACAATAATGTAGTTCCAAGTTCTATAGCTATGGTTTGTGTCCTATTGAAGTAGCCCCAAGCAGAGACTGACGAGAATCACTTTAATTGAAAGGGGTTGCCAAGCATCCAAAAAACTACGAGTTTCCTGAAATCTCAGCAAACATTTTTTTCACCCAATCTTGATGATACTTCCATTTAATGATCAGTACACCAATCCCACTTGGCCCAGAAAATTTCGTTCTTCTAGGTCAAACAGTTCCTTTGCAGTAACCGTTTTCATGTTTAGGTTTCACTCTGTTTTCTCCTATATGGATACATGTAGTTGGAACTCTAAATCAAACTCGGTTTGTGCTAGCTCTTTGAAACTTGGCACAATAATGTAGTTCCAAGTTCTATCGCTATGGTTTGTGTCCTATTGAAGTAGCGCCAAGCAGAGACTGGCGAGAATCACTTTCATTGAAAGGGGTTGCCAAGCTTCCAAAAAACTACGAGTTTTTGAAATCTAAGCAAAAATTTTTTCACCCAATCTTGATGATACTTCCATTTAATGATTAGTACAACAATCCCACTTGGCTCACCAAATTTCGTTCTTCTAGGTTAAACCGTTCCTTTGCAGTAACCGTTTTGATGTTTATGTTTCACTCTGTTTTCTCCTATGTGGATACATGTAGTTGGAACTCTAAATGAAACACGGTTTACGCTAGCTCTTTGAAACTTGGCAAAATAATGTAGTTCCAAGTTCTTTCGCTATGGTTTGTGTCCTATTGAAGTAGCCCCAAGCACAGACTGACGAGAAACACTTTCATTGAAAGGGGTTGCCAAGCTTCCAAAAAAACGAGTTTCCTGAAATCTCAGCAAATATTTTTTCACCCAATCTTGATGATACTTCCATTTAATGATCAGTACACCAATCCCACTTGGCTCACCAAATTTCGTTCTTCTAGTTTAAACCGTTCCTTTGCAGTAACCGTTTTCATGTTTAGGTTTCACTCTGTTTTCTCCTATATGGATACATGTAGTTGGAACTCTAAATCAAACACGGTTTGTGCTAGCTCTTTGAAACTTGGCACAATAATGTAGTTCCAAGTTCTATCCCTATGGTTTGTGTCCTATTGAAGTAGCCCCAAGCAGAGACTGACGAGAATCACTTTCATTGAAAGGGGTTGCCAAGCTTCCAAAAAAACGAGTTTCCTGAAATCTCAGCAAATATTTTTTCACCCAATCTTGATGATACTTCCTTTTAATGATCACTACACCAATCCCACTTGGCTCACCAAATTTCGTTCTTCTAGTTTAAACCGTTCCTTTGCAGTAACCGTTTTCATGTTTAGGTTTCACTCTGTTTTCTCCTATATGGATACATGTAGTTGGAACTCTAAATCAAACACGGTTTGTGCTAGCTCTTTGAAACTTGGCACAATAATGTAGTTCCAAGTTCTATCCCTATGGTTTGTGTCCTATTGAAGTAGCCCCAAGCAGAGACTGACTAGAATCACTTTCATTGAAAGGGGTTGCCAAGCTTCCAAAAAACTACGAGTTTCCTGAAATCTCAGCAAACATTTTTTCACCCAATCTTGATGATACTTCCATTTAATGATCAGTACACCAATCCCCCTTGGCTCACCAAATTTCGTTCTTCTAGGTTAAACCGTTCCTTTGCAGTAACCGTTTTCATGTTTAGGTTTTACTCTGTTTTCTCCTATATGGATACATGTAGTTGGAACTCTAAATCAAACACGGTTTGTGCTAGCTCTTTGAAACTTGGCCCAATAATGTAGTTCCAAGTTCTATCGCTATGGTTTGTGTCCTATTGAAGTAGCCCAAGCACAGACTGACGAGAAACACTTTCATTGAAAGGAGTTGCCAAGCTTCCAAAAAAACGAGTTTCCTGAAATCTCAGCAAATATTTTTTCACCCAATTTTGATGATACTTCCATTTAATGATCAGTACACCAATCCCACTTGGCTCACCAAATTTCGTTCTTCTAGGTCAAACCGTTCCTTTGCAGTAACCGTTTTCATGTTTAGGTTTCACTCTGTTTTCTCCTATATGGATACATGTAGTTGGAATTCTAAATCAAACACGGTTTGTGCTAGCTCTTTGAAACTTGGCAAAATAATGTAGTTCCAAGTTCTATCGCTATGGTTTGTGTCCTATTGAAGTAGCCCCAAGCAGAGACTGACGAGAATCACTTTCATTGAAAGGTGTTGCCAAGCTTCCAAAAAACTACGAGTTTCCTGAAATCTCAGCAAACATTTTTTCACCCAATCTTGATGATACTTGCAGGTAATGATCAGTACACCAATCCCACTTGGCTCACCAAATTTCGTTCTTCTAGGTCAAACCGTTCCTGTGCAGGAACCGTTTTCATGTTTAGGTTTCACTCTGTTTTCTCCTATATGGATACATGTCGTTGGAACTCTAAATCAAACACGGTTTGTGCTAGCTCTTTGAAACTTGGCACAATAATGTAGTTCCAAGTTCTATCGCTATGTTTGTGTCCTATTGAAGTAGCCCCAAGCAGAGACTGGCGAGAATCACTTTCATTGAAAGGTGTTGCCAAGCTTCCAAAAAACGAGTTTCCTGAAACCTCAGCAAACATTTTTTCACCCAATCTTGATGATACTTCCATTTAATGATCAGCACACCAATCCCACTTGGCTCAGCAAATTTCATTCTTCTAGGTTAAACCGTTCCTGTGCAGTAACCCTTTTCATGTTTAGGTTTCACTCTGTTTTCTCCTATATGGATACATGTAGTTGGATCTCTAAATCAAACACGGTTTGTGCTAGCTCTTTGAAACTTGGCAAAATAATGTAGTTCCAAGTTCTATCGCTATGGTTTGTGTCCTATTGAAGTAGCCCCAAGCAGAGACTGGTGAGAATCACTTTCATTGAAAGGGGGTTGCCAAGCTTCCAAAAAACTACGAGTTTCCTGAAATCTCAGCAAACATTTTTTCACCCAATCTTGATGATACTTCCATTTAATGATCAGTACACCAATCCCACTTGGCTCACCAAATTTCGTTCTTCTAGGTTAAACCGTTCCTTTGCAGTAACCGTTTTCATGTTTAGGTTTCACTCTGTTTTCTCCTATATGGATACATGTAGTTGGAATTCTAAATCAAACACGGTTTGTGCTAGCTCTTTGAAACTTGGCACAATAATGTAGTTCCAAGTTCTATAGCTATGGTTTGTGTCCTATTGAAGTAGCCCCAAGCAGAGACTGACGAGAATCACTTTAATTGAAAGGGGTTGCCAAGCATCCAAAAAACTACGAGTTTCCTGAAATCTCAGCAAACATTTTTTCACCCAATCTTGATGATACTTCCATTTAATGATCAGTACACCAATCCCACTTGGCCCAGAAAATTTCGTTCTTCTAGGTCAAACCGTTCCTTTGCAGTAACCGTTTTCATGTTTAGGTTTCACTCTGTTTTCTCCTATATGGATACATGTAGTTGGAACTCTAAATCAAACACGGTTTGTGCTAGCTCTTTGAAACTTGGCACAATAATGTAGTTCCAAGTTCTATCGCTATGGTTTGTGTCCTATTGAAGTAGCGCCAAGCAGAGACTGGCGAGAATCACTTTCATTGAAAGGGGTTGCCAAGCTTCCAAAAAACTACGAGTTTTTGAAATCTAAGCAAAAATTTTTTTCACCCAATCTTGATGATACTTCCATTTAATGATTAGTACAACAATCCCACTTGGCTCACCAAATTTCGTTCTTCTAGGTTAAACCGTTCCTTTGCAGTAACCGTTTTGATGTTTATGTTTCACTCTGTTTTCTCCTATGTGGATACATGTAGTTGGAACTCTAAATGAAACACGGTTTACGCTAGCTCTTTGAAACTTGGCAAAATAATGTAGTTCCAAGTTCTTTCGCTATGGTTTGTGTCCTATTGAAGTAGCCCCAAGCACAGACTGACGAGAAACACTTTCATTGAAAGGGGTTGCCAAGCTTCCAAAAAAACGAGTTTCCTGAAATCTCAGCAAATATTTTTTCACCCAATCTTGATGATACTTCCATTTAATGATCAGTACACCAATCCCACTTGGCTCACCAAATTTCGTTCTTCTAGTTTAAACCGTTCCTTTGCAGTAACCGTTTTCATGTTTAGGTTTCACTCTGTTTTCTCCTATATGGATACATGTAGTTGGAACTCTAAATCAAACACGGTTTGTGCTAGCTCTTTGAAACTTGGCACAATAATGTAGTTCCAAGTTCTATCACTATGGTTTGTGTCCTATTGAAGTAGCCCCAAGCAGAGACTGACGAGAATCACTTTCATTGAAAGGGGTTGCCAAGCTTCCAAAAAAACGAGTTTCCTGAAATCTCAGCAAATATTTTTTCACCCAATCTTGATGATACTTCCTTTTAATGATCACTACACCAATCCCACTTGGCTCACCAAATTTCGTTCTTCTAGTTTAAACCGTTCCTTTGCAGTAACCGTTTTCATGTTTAGGTTTCACTCTGTTTTCTCCTATATGGATACATGTAGTTGGAACTCTAAATCAAACACGGTTTGTGCTAGCTCTTTGAAACTTGGCACAATAATGTAGTTCCAAGTTCTATCCCTATGGTTTGTGTCCTATTGAAGTAGCCCCAAGCAGAGACTGACTAGAATCACTTTCATTGAAAGGGGTTGCCAAGCTTCCAAAAAACTACGAGTTTCCTGAAATCTCAGCAAACATTTTTTCACCCAATCTTGATGATACTTCCATTTAATGATCAGTACACCAATCCCCCTTGGCTCACCAAATTTCGTTCTTCTAGGTTAAACCGTTCCTTTGCAGTAACCGTTTTCATGTTTAGGTTTTACTCTGTTTTCTCCTATATGGATACATGTAGTTGGAACTCTAAATCAAACACGGTTTGTGCTAGCTCTTTGAAACTTGGCCCAATAATGTAGTTCCAAGTTCTATCGCTATGGTTTGTGTCCTATTGAAGTAGCGCCAAGCAGAGACTGGCGAGAATCACTTTCATTGAAAGGGGTTGCCAAGCTTCCAAAAAACGAGTTTCCTGAAACCTCAGCAAACATTTTTTCACCCAATCTTGATGATACTTCCATTTATTGATCAGCACACCAATGCTCAGCAAATTTCATTCTTCTAGGTTAAACCGTTCCTTTGCAGTAACCGTTTTCATGTTTAGGTTTCACTCTGTTTTCTCCTATATGGATACATGTAGTTGGAACTCTAAATCAAACACGGTTTGTGCTAGCTCTTTGAAACTTGGCCCAATAATGTAGTTCCAAGTTCTATCGCTATGGTTTGTGTCCTATTGAAGTAGCCCCAAGCAGATACTGGCGAGAATGACTTTCATTGTAAGGGGTTGCCAAGCTTCCAAAAAACTACGAGTTTCCTGAAATCTCAGCAAACATTTTTTCACCCAATCTTGATGATACTTCCATTTTATGATCAGTACACCAATCCCACTTGGCTCACCAAATTTCGTTCTTCTAGGTTAAACCGTTCCTTTGCAGTAACCGTTTTCATGTTTAGGTTTCACTCTGTTATCTCCTATATGGATACATGTAGTTGGAACTCTAAATCAAACACGGTTTGAGCAAGCTCTTTGAAACTTGGCACAATAATGTAGTTCCAAGTTCTATCGCTATGGTTTGTGTCCTATTGAAGTAGCCCCAAGCAGAGACTGGCGAGAATCACTTTCATTGAAAGGGGTTGCCAAGCTTCCAAAAAATTACTAGTTAAATAAAATCTCAGCAAACATTTTTTCACCCAATCTTGATGATACTTCCATTTTATGATCAGTACACCAATCCCACTTGGCTCACCAAATTTCGTTCTTCTAGGTTAAACCGTTCCTTTGCAGTAACTGTTTTCATGTTTAGGTTTCACTGTGTTTTCTCCTATATGGATACATGTAGTTGGAACTCTAAATCAAACACGGTTTGTGCTAGCTCTTTCAAACTTGGCACAATAATGTAGTTCGAAGTTCTATCGCTATGGTTTGTGTCCTATTGAAGTAGCCCCAAGCAGAGATTGGCGAGAATCACTTTCCTTGAAAGGGGTTGCCAAGCTTCCAAAAAACTACGAGTTTCCTGAAATCTCAGCAAACATTTTTTCACCCAATCTTGATGTTACTTCCATTTAATGATCAGTACACCAATCCCACTTGGCTCACCAAATTTCGTTCTTCTAGGTTAAACCGTTCCTTTGCAGTAACCGTTTTCATGTTTAGGTTTCACTCTGTTTTCTCCTATATGGATACATGTAGTTGGAACTCTAAATCAAACACGGTTTGAGCAAGCTCTTTGAAACTTGGCACAATAATGTAGTTCCAAGTTCTATCACTATGGTTTGTGTCCTATTGAAGTAGCCCCGAGCAGAGACTCGCGAGAATCACTTTCATTGAAAGGGTTTGCCAAGCTTCCAAAAAACGAGTTTCCTGAAACCTCAGCAAACATTTTTTCACCCAATCTTGATGATACATCCATTTAATGATCAGCACACCAATCCCACTTGGCTCAGCAAATTTCATTCTTCTAGGTTAATCTGTTCATTTGCAGTAACCCTTTTCATGTTTAGGTTTCACTCTGTTTTCTCCTATATGGATACATATAGTTGGAACTCTAAATCAAACACGGTTTGAGCAAGCTCTTTGAAACTTGGCACAATAATGTAGTTCCAAGTTCTATCGCTATGGTTTGTGTCCTATTGAAGTAGCCCCAAGCAGAGACTGACGAGAATCACTTTCATTGAAAGGGGTTGCCAAGCTTCCAAAAAACTACGAGTTTCCTGAAATCTCAGCAAACATTTTTTCACCCAATCTTGATGATACTTCCATTTAATTATAAGTACACCAATCCCACTTGGCTCACCAAATTTCGTTCTTCTAGGTTAAACCGTTCCTTTGCAGAAACGGTTTTCAGGTTTAGGTTTCACTCTGTTTTCTCCTATATGGATACATGTAGTTGGAACTCTAAATCAAACACGGTTTTGTGCTAGCTCTTTGAAACTTGGCACAATAATGTAGTTCCAAGTTCTATAGCTATGGTTTGTGTCCTATTGAAGTAGCCCCAAGCAGATACTGGCGAGAATGACTTTCATTGTAAGGGGTTGCCAAGCTTCCAAAAAACTACGAGTTTCCTGAAATCTCAGCAAACATTTTTTCACCCAATCTTGATGATACTTCCATTTTATGATCAGTACACCAATCCCACTTGGCTCACCAAATTTCGTTCTTCTAGGTTAAACCGTTCCTTTGCAGTAACCGTTTTCATGTTTAGGTTTCACTCTGTTATCTCCTATATGGATACATGTAGTTGGAACTCTAAATCAAACACGGTTTGAGCAAGCTCTTTGAAACTTGGCACAATAATGTAGTTCCAAGTTCTATCGCTATGGTTTGTGTCCTATTGAAGTAGCCCCAAGCAGAGACTGGCGAGAATCACTTTCATTGAAAGGGGTTGCCAAGCTTCCAAAAAATTACTAGTTAAATAAAATCTCAGCAAACTTTTTTTCACCCAATCTTGATGATACTTCCATTTTATGATCAGTACACCAATCCCACTTGGCTCACCAAATTTCGTTCTTCTAGGTTAAACCGTTCCTTTGCAGTAACTGTTTTCATGTTTAGGTTTCACTGTGTTTTCTCCTATATGGATACATGTAGTTGGAACTCTAAATCAAACACGGTTTGTGCTAGCTCTTTCAAACTTGGCACAATAATGTAGTTCGAAGTTCTATCGCTATGGTTTGTGTCCTATTGAAGTAGCCCCAAGCAGAGATTGGCGAGAATCACTTTCCTTGAAAGGGGTTGCCAAGCTTCCAAAAAACTACGAGTTTCCTGAAATCTCAGCAAACATTTTTTCACCCAATCTTGATGTTACTTCCATTTAATGATCAGTACACCAATCCCACTTGGCTCACCAAATTTCGTTCTTCTAGGTTAAACCGTTCCTTTGCAGTAACCGTTTTCATGTTTAGGTTTCACTCTGTTTTCTCCTATATGGATACATGTAGTTGGAACTCTAAATCAAACACGGTTTGAGCAAGCTCTTTGAAACTTGGCAGAATAATGTAGTTCCAAGTTCTATCGCTATGGTTTGTGTCCTATTGAAGTAGCCCCAAGCAGAGACTGGCGAGAATCACTTTCATTGAAAGGGGTTGCCAAGCTTCCAAAAAATTACTAGTTAAATAAAATCTCAGCAAACATTTTTTCACCCAATCTTGATGATACTTCCATTTAATGATCAGTACACAAATCCCACTTGGCTCACCAAATTTCGTTCTTCTAGGTTAAACCGTTCCTTTGCAGTAACTGTTTTCATGTTTAGGTTTCACTGTGTTTTCTCCTATATGGATACATGTAGTTGGAACTCTAAATCAAACACGGTTTGTGCTAGCTCTTTCAAACTTGGCACAATAATGTAGTTCGAAGTTCTATCGCTATGGTTTGTGTCCTATTGAAGTAGCCCCAAGCAGAGATTGGCGAGAATCACTTTCCTTGAAAGGGGTTGCCAAGCTTCCAAAAAACTACGAGTTTCCTGAAATCTCAGCAAACATTTTTCACCCAATCTTGATGTTACTTCCATTTAATGATCAGTACACCAATCCCACTTGGCTCACCAAATTTCGTTCTTCTAGGTTAAACCGTTCCTTTGCAGTAACCGTTTTCATGTTTAGGTTTCACTCTGTTTTCTCCTATATGGATACATGTAGTTGGAACTCTAAATCAAACACGGTTTGTGCTAGCTCTTTGAAACTTGGCACAATAATGTAGTTCCAAGTTCTATCGCTCTGGTTTGTGTCCTATTGAAGTATCCCCAAGCAGAGACTGGCAAGAATCACTTTCATTGAAAGGGGTTGCCAAGCTTCCAAAAAACGAGTTTCCTGAAACCTCAGCAAACATTTTTTCACCCAATCTTGATGATACTTCCATATAATCATCAGCACACCAATCCCACTTGGCTCAGCAAATTTAATTCTTCTAGGTTAAACCGTTCCTGTGCAGTAACCGTTTTCATGTTTAGGTTTCACTCTGTTTTCTCCTATATGGATACATGTAGTTGGATCTCTAAATCAAACACGGTTTGTGCTAGCTCTTTGAAAATTGGCACAATAATGTAGTTCCCAGTTCTATCGCTATGGTTTGTGTCCTATTGAAGTAGCCCCAAGCAGAGACTGACGAGAATCACTTTCATTGAAAGGGGTTGCCAAGCTTCCAAAAAACTACGAGTTTCCTGAAATCTCAGCAAACATTTTTTCACCCAATCTTGATGATACTTCCATTTAATGATCAGTACACCAATCCCACTTGGCTCACCAAATTTTGTTCTTCTAGGTCAAACCGTTCCTTTGCAGTAACCGTTTTCATGTTTAGGTTTCACTCTGTTATCTCCTATATGGATACATGTAGTTGGAACTCTAAATCAAACACGGTTTGAGCAAGCTCTTTGAAACTTGGCACAATAATGTAGTTCCAAGTTCTATCGCTATGGTTTGTGTCCTATTGAAGTAGCCCCAAGCAGAGACTGGCGAGAATCACTTTCATTGAAAGGGGTTGCCAAGCTTCCAAAAAATTACTAGTTAAATAAAATCTCAGCAAACATTTTTTCACCCAATCTTGATGATACTTCCATTTTATGATCAGTACACCAATCCCACTTGGCTCACCAAATTTCGTTCTTCTAGGTTAAACCGTTCCTTTGCAGTAACTGTTTTCATGTTTAGGTTTCACTGTGTTTTCTCCTATATGGATACATGTAGTTGGAACTCTAAATCAAACACGGTTTGTGCTAGCTCTTTCAAACTTGGCACAATAATGTAGTTCGAAGTTCTATCGCTATGGTTTGTGTCCTATTGAAGTAGCCCCAAGCAGAGATTGGCGAGAATCACTTTCCTTGAAAGGGTTTGCCAAGCTTCCAAAAAACTACGAGTTTCCTGAAATCTCAGCAAACATTTTTTCACCCAATCTTGATGTTACTTCCATTTAATGATCAGTACACCAATCCCACTTGGCTCACCAAATTTCGTTCTTCTAGGTTAAACCGTTCCTTTGCAGTAACCGTTTTCATGTTTAGGTTTCACTCTGTTTTCTCCTATATGGATACATGTAGTTGGAACTCTAAATCAAACACGGTTTGAGCAAGCTCTTTGAAACTTGGCACAATAATGTAGTTCCAAGTTCTATCGCTATGGTTTGTGTCCTATTGAAGTAGCCCCAAGCAGAGACTGGCGAGAATCACTTTCAGTGAAAGGGGTTGCCAAGCTTCCAAAAAATTACTAGTTAAATAAAATCTCAGCAAACATTTTTTCACCCAATCTTGATGATACTTCCATTTAATGATCAGTACACAAATCCCACTTGGCTCACCAAATTTCGTTCTTCTAGGTTAAACCGTTCCTTTGCAGTAACTGTTTTCATGTTTAGGTTTCACTGTGTTTTCTCCTATATGGATACATGTAGTTGGAACTCTAAATCAAACACGGTTTGTGCTAGCTCTTTCAAACTTGGCACAATAATGTAGTTCGAAGTTCTATCGCTATGGTTTGTGTCCTATTGAAGTAGCCCCAAGCAGAGATTGGCGAGAATCACTTTCCTTGAAAGGGGTTGCCAAGCTTCCAAAAAACTACGAGTTTCCTGAAATCTCAGCAAACATTTTTTCACCCAATCTTGATGTTACTTCCATTTAATGATCAGTACACCAATCCCACTTGGCTCACCAAATTTCGTTCTTCTAGGTTAAACCGTTCCTTTGCAGTAACCGTTTTCATGTTTAGGTTTCACTCTGTTTTCTCCTATATGGATACATGTAGTTGGAACTCTAAATCAAACACGGTTTGTGCTAGCTCTTTCAAACTTGGCACAATAATGTAGTTCCAAGTTCTATCGCTCTGGTTTGTGTCCTATTGAAGTATCCCCAAGCAGAGACTGGCAAGAATCACTTTCATTGAAAGGGGTTGCCAAGCTTCCAAAAAACGAGTTTCCTGAAACCTCAGCAAACATTTTTTCACCCAATCTTGATGATACTTCCATATAATCATCAGCACACCAATCCCACTTGGCTCAGCAAATTTAATTCTTCTAGGTTAAACCGTTCCTGTGCAGTAACCGTTTTCATGTTTAGGTTTCACTCTGTTTTCTCCTATATGGATACATGTAGTTGGATCTCTAAATCAAACACGGTTTGTGCTAGCTCTTTGAAAATTGGCACAATAATGTAGTTCCAAGTTCTATCGCTATGGTTTGTGTCCTATTGAAGTAGCCCCAAGCAGAGACTGACGAGAATCACTTTCATTGAAAGGGGTTGCCAAGCTTCCAAAAAACTACGAGTTTCCTGAAATCTCAGCAAACATTTTTTCACCCAATCTTGATGATACTTCCATTTAATGATCAGTACACCAATCCCACTTGGCTCACCAAATTTCGTTCTTCTAGGTCAAACCGTTCCTTTGCAGTAACCGTTTTCATGTTTAGGTTTCACTCTGTTTTCTCCTATGTGGATACATATAGTTGGAACTCTAAATGAAACACGGTTTATCCTAGCTCTTTGAAACTTGGCAAAATAATGTAGTTCCAAGTTCTTTCGCTATGGTTTGTGTCCTATTGAAGTAGTCCCAAGCACAGACTGACGAGAAACACTTTCATTGAAAGGGGTTGCCAAGCTTCCAAAAAATTACTAGTTAAATAAAATCTCAGCAAACATTTTTTCACCCAATCTTGATGATACTTCCATTTAATGATCAGTACACAAATCCCACTTGGCTCACCAAATTTCGTTCTTCTAGGTTAAACCGTTCCTTTGCAGTAACTGTTTTCATGTTTAGGTTTCACTGTGTTTTCTCCTATATGGATACATGTAGTTGGAACTCTAAATCAAACACGGTTTGTGCTAGCTCTTTCAAACTTGGCACAATAATGTAGTTCGAAGTTCTATCGCTATGGTTTGTGTCCTATTGAAGTAGCCCCAAGCAGAGATTGGCGAGAATCACTTTCCTTGAAAGGGGTTGCCAAGCTTCCAAAAAACTACGAGTTTCCTGAAATCTCAGCAAACATTTTTTCACCCAATCTTGATGTTACTTCCATTTAATGATCAGTACACCAATCCCACTTGGCTCACCAAATTTCGTTCTTCTAGGTTAAACCGTTCCTTTGCAGTAACCGTTTTCATGTTTAGGTTTCACTCTGTTTTCTCCTATATGGATACATGTAGTTGGAACTCTAAATCAAACACGGTTTGTGCTAGCTCTTTGAAACTTGGCACAATAATGTAGTTCCAAGTTCTATCGCTCTGGTTTGTGTCCTATTGAAGTATCCCCAAGCAGAGACTGGCAAGAATCACTTTCATTGAAAGGGGTTGCCAAGCTTCCAAAAAACGAGTTTCCTGAAACCTCAGCAAACATTTTTTCACCCAATCTTGATGATACTTCCATATAATCATCAGCACACCAATCCCACTTGGCTCAGCAAATTTAATTCTTCTAGGTTAAACCGTTCCTGTGCAGTAACCGTTTTCATGTTTAGGTTTCACTCTGTTTTCTCCTATATGGATACATGTAGTTGGATCTCTAAATCAAACACGGTTTGTGCTAGCTCTTTGAAAATTGGCACAATAATGTAGTTCCACGTTCTATCGCTATGGTTTGTGTCCTATTGAAGTAGCCCCAAGCAGAGACTGACGAGAATCACTTTCATTGAAAGGGGTTGCCAAGCTTCCAAAAAACTACGAGTTTCCTGAAATCTCAGCAAACATTTTTTCACCCAATCTTGATGATACTTCCATTTAATGATCAGTACACCAATCCCACTTGGCTCACCAAATTTCGTTCTTCTAGGTCAACCGTTCCTTTGCAGTAACCGTTTTCATGTTTAGTTTCACTCTGTTTTCTCCTATATGGATACATGTAGTTGGAACTCTAAATCAAACACGGTTTGTGCTAGCTCTTTGAAACTTGGCACAATAATGTAGTTCCAGTTCTATCGCTCTGGTTTGTGTCCTATTGAAGTATCCCCAAGCAGAGACTGGCAAGAATCACTTTCATTGAAAGGGGTTGCCAAGCTTCCAAAAAAACGAGTTTCCTGAAACCTCAGCAAACATTTTTTCACCCAATCTTGATGATACTTCCATATAATCATCAGCACACCAATCCCACTTGGCTCAGCAAATTTAATTCTTCTAGGTTAAACGTTCCTGTGCAGTAACCGTTTTCATGTTTAGGTTTCACTCTGTTTTCTCCTATATGGATACATGTAGTTGGATCTCTAAATCAAACACGGTTTGTGCTAGCTCTTTGAAAATTGGCACAATAATGTATTTCCAAGTTCTATCGCTATGGTTTGTGTCCTATTGAAGTAGCCCCAAGCAGAGACTGACGAGAATCACTTTCATTGAAAGGGGTTGCCAAGCTTCCAAAAAACTACGAGTTTCCTGAAATCTCAGCAAACATTTTTTCACCCAATCTTGATGATACTTCATTTAATGATCAGTACACCAATCCCACTTGGCTCACCAATTTTCGTTCTTCTAGGTCAAACCGTTCCTTTGCAGTAACCGTTTTCATGTTTAGGTTTCACTCTGTTTTCTCCTATGTGGATACATATAGTTGGAACTCTAAATGAAACACGGTTTATCCTAGCTCTTTGAAACTTGGCAAAATAATGTAGTTCCAAGTTCTTTCGCTATGGTTTGTGTCCTATTGAAGTAGTCCCAAGCACAGACTGACGAGAAACACTTTCATTGAAAGGGGTTGCCAAGCTTCCAAAAAATTACTAGTTAAATAAAATCTCAGCAAACATTTTTTCACCCAATCTTGATGATACTTCCATTTAATGATCAGTACACAAATCCCACTTGGCTCACCAAATTTCGTTATTCTAGGTTAAACCGTTCCTTTGCAGTAACTGTTTTCATGTTTAGGTTTCACTGTGTTTTCTCCTATATGGATACATGTAGTTGGAACTCTAAATCAAACACGGTTTGTGCTAGCTCTTTGAAACTTGGCACAATAATGTAGTTCCAAGTTCTATCGCTATGGTTTGTGTCCTATTGAAGTAGCCCCAAGCAGAGACTGGCGAGAATGACTTTCATTGTAGGGGTTGCCAAGCTTCCAAAAAACTACGAGTTTCCTGAAATCTCAGCAAACATTTTTTCACCCAATCTTGATGATACTTCCATTTTATGATCAGTACACCAATCCCAGTTGGCTCACCAAATTTCGTTCTTCTAGGTTAAACCGTTCCTTTGCAGTAACCGTTTTCATGTTTAGGTTTCACTCTGTTTTCTCCTATATGGATACATGTAGTTGGAACTCTAAATCAAACACGGTTTGAGCAAGCTCTTTGAAACTTGGCAGAATAATGTAGTTCCAAGTTCTATCGCTATGGTGTGTGTCCTATTGAAGTAGCCCCAAGCAGAGACTGGCGAGAATCACTTTCATTGAAAGGGGTTGCCAAGCTTCCAAAAAATTACTAGTTAAATAAAATCTCAGCAAACATTTTTTCACCCAATCTTGATGATACTTCCATTTAATGATCAGTACACAAATCCCACTTGGCTCACCAAATTTCGTTCTTCTAGGTTAAACCGTTCCTTTGCAGTAACTGTTTTCATGTTTAGGTTTCACTGTGTTTTCTCCTATATGGATACATGTAGTTGGAACTCTAAATCAAACACGGTTTGTGCTAGCTCTTTCAAACTTGGCACAATAATGTAGTTCGAAGTTCTATCGCTATTGTTTGTGTCCTATTGAAGTAGCCCCAAGCAGAGATTGGTGAGAATCACTTTCATTGAAAGGGGTTGCCAAGCTTCCAAAAAACTACGAGTTTCCTGAAATCTCAGCAAACATTTTTTCACCCAATCTTGATGTTACTTCCATTTAATGATCAGTACACCAATCCCACTTGGCTCACCAAATTTCGTTCTTCTAGGTTAAACCGTTCCTTTGCAGTAACCGTTTTCATGTTTAGGTTTCACTCTGTTTTCTCCTATATGGATACATGTAGTTGGAACTCTAAATCAAACACGGTTTGTGCTAGCTCTTTGAAACTTGGCACAATAATGTAGTTCCAAGTTCTATCGCTATGGTTTGTGTCCTATTGAAGTAGACCCAAGCAGAGACTGGCGAGAATCACTGTCATTGAAAGGGGTTGCCAAGCTTCCAAAAAACTACGAGTTTCCTGAAATCTCAGCAAACATTTTTTCACCCAATCTTGATGATACTTCCATTTAATGATCAGTACACCAATCCCACTTGGCTCACCAAATTTCGTTCTTCTAGGTTAAACCGTTCCTTTGCAGTAACTGTTTTCGTGTTTAGGTTTCACTGTGTTTTCTCTTATATGGATACATGTAGTTGGAACTCTAAATCAAACACGGTTTGTGCTAGCTCTTTGAAACTTGGCACAATAATGTAGTTCCAAGTTCTATCGCTCTGGTTTGTGTCCTATTGAAGTATCCCCAAGCAGAGACTGGCGAGAATAACTTTCATTGAAAGGGGTTGCCAAGCTTCCAAAAAACGAGTTTCCTGAAACCTCAGCAAACATTTTTTCACCCAATCTTGATGATACTTCCATTTAATGATCAGCACACCAATCCCACTTGGCTCAGCAAATTTAATTCTTCTAGGTTAAACCGTTCCTGTGCAGTAACCGTTTTCATGTTTAGGTTTCACTCTGTTTTCTCCTATATGGATACATGTAGTTGGAACTCTAAATCAAACACGGTTTGTGCTAGCTCTTTGAAACTTGGCACAATAATGTAGTTCCAAGTTCTATCGCTATGGTTTGTGTCATATTGTAGTAGCCTCAAGCAGAGACTGATGAGAATCACTTTCATTGAAAGGGGTTGCCAAACTTCCAAAAAACTACGAGTTTCCTGAAATCTCAGCAAACATTTTTTCACCCAATCTTGATGATACTTCCATTTAATGATTAGTACAACAATCCCACTTGGCTCACCAAATTTCGTTCTTCTAGGTTAAACCGTTCCTTTGCAGTAACCGTTTTGATGTTTAGGTTTCACTCTGTTTTCTCCTATGTGGATACATATAGTTGGAACTCTAAATGAAACACGGTTTATCCTAGCTCTTTGAAACTTGGCAAAATAATGTAGTTCCAAGTTCTTTCGCTATGGTTTGTGTCCTATTGAAGTAGTCCCAAGCACAGACTGACGAGAAACACTTTCATTGAAAGGGGTTGCCAAGCTTCCAAAAAATTACTAGTTAAATAAAATCTCAGCAAACATTTTTTCACCCAATCTTGATGATACTTCCATTTAATGATCAGTACACAAATCCCACTTGGCTCACAAATTTCGTTCTTCTAGGTTAAACCGTTCCTTTGCAGTAACTGTTTTCATGTTTAGGTTTCACTGTGTTTTCTCCTATATGGATACATGTAGTTGGAACTCTAAATCAAACACGGTTTGTGCTAGCTCTTTGAAACTTGGCACAATAATGTAGTTCCAAGTTCTATCGCTATGGTTTGTGTCCTATTGAAGTAGCCCCAAGCAGAGACTGGCGAGAATGACTTTCATTGTAAGGGGTTGCCAAGCTTCCAAAAAACTACGAGTTTCCTGAAATCTCAGCAAACATTTTTCACCCAATTTTGATGATACTTCCATTTTATGATCAGTACACCAATCCCACTTGGCTCACCAAATTTCGTTCTTCTAGGTTAAACCGTTCCTTTGCAGTAACCGTTTTCATGTTTAGGTTTCACTCTGTTTTCTCCTATATGGATACATGTAGTTGGAACTCTAAATCAAACACGGTTTGAGCAAACTCTTTGAAACTTGGCACAATAATGTAGTTCCAAGTTCTATCGCTATGGTTTGTGTCTTATTGAAGTAGCCCCAAGCAGAGACTGGCGAGAATCACTTTCATTGAAAGGGGTTGCCAAGCTTCCAAAAAATTACTAGTTTAATAAAATCTCAGCAAACATTTTTCACCCAATCTTGATGATACTTCCATTTAATGATCAGTACACAAATCCCACTTGGCTCACCAAATTTCGTTCTTCTAGGTTAAACCGTTCCTTTGCAGTAACTGTTTTCATGTTTAGGTTTCACTGTGTTTTCTCCTATATGGATACATGTAGTTGGAACTCTAAATCAAACACGGTTTGTGCTAGCTCTTTGAAACTTGGCACAATAATGTAGTTCGAAATTCTATCGCTATGGTTTGTGTCCTATTGAAGTAGCCCCAAGCAGAGATTGGCGAGAATCACTTTCATTGAAAGGGGTTGCCAAGCTTCCAAAAAACTACGAGTTTCCTGAAATCTCAGCAAACATTTTTTCACCCAATCTTGATGATACTTCCATTTAATGATCAGTACACCAATCCCACTTGGCTCACCAAATTTCGTTCTTCTAGGTCAAACCGTTCCTTTGCAGTAACCGTTTTCATGTTTAGGTTTCACTCTGTTTTCTCCTATATGGATACATGTAGTTGGAACTCTAAAATCAAACACGGTTTGTGCTAGCTCTTTGAAACTTGGCACAATAATGTAGTTCCAAGTTCTATCGCTATGGTTTGTGTCCTATTGAAGTAGACCCAAGCAGAGACTGGCGAGAATCACTGTCATTGAAAGGGGTTGCCAAGCTTCCAAAAAACTACGAGTTTCCTGAAATCTCAGCAAACATTTTTTCACCCAATCTTGATGATACTTCCATTTAATGATCAGTACACCAATCCCACTTGGCTCACCAAATTTCGTTCTTCTAGGTTAAACCGTTCCTTTGCAGTAACCCTTTTCGTGCTTAGGTTTCACTCTGTTTTCTCCTATATGGATACATGTAGTTGGAACTCTAAATCAAACACGGTTTGTGCTAGCTCTTTGAAACTTGGCACAATAATGTAGTTCCAAGTTCTATCGCTCTGGTTTGTGTCCTATTGAAGTATCCCCAAGCAGAGACTGGCGAGAATCACTTTCATTGAAAGAGGTTGCCAAGCTTCCAAAAAACGAGTTTCCTGAAACCTCAGCAAACATTTTTTCACCCAATCTTGATGATACTTCCATTTAATGATCAGCACACCAATCCCACTTGGCTCACCAAATTTCGTTCTTCTAGGTTAAACCGTTCCTTTGCAGTAACCCTTTTCGTGTTTAGGTTTCACTCTGTTTTCTCCTATATGGATACATGTAGTTGGAACTCTAAATCAAACACGGTTTGTGCTAGCTCTTTCAAACTTGGCACAATAATGTAGTTCGAAGTTCTATCGCTCTGGTTTGTGTCCTATTGAAGTAGCCCCAAGCAGAGATTGGCGAGAATCACTTTCATTGAAAGGGGTTGCCAAGCTTCCAAAAAACTACGAGTTTCCTGAAATCTCAGCAAACATTTTTTCACCCAATCTTGATGATACTTCCATTTAATGATCAGTACTCCAGTCCCACCTGGCTCACCAAATTTCGTTCTTCTAGGTTAAACCGTTCCTTTGCAGTAACCGTTTTCATGTTTAGGTTTCACTCTGTTTTCTCCTATATGGATACATGTAGTTGGAACTCTAAATCAAACACGGTTTGTGCTAGCTCTTTGAAACTTGGCACAATAATGTAGTTCCAAGTTCTATCGCTATGGTTTGTGTCCTATTGAAGTAGCCCCAAGCAGAGACTGGCGAGAATCACTTTCATTGAAAGGGGTTGCCAAGCTTCCAAAAAACGAGTTTCCTGAAACCTCAGCAAACATTTTTTCACCCAATCTTGATGATACTTCCATTTAATGATCAGCACACCAATCCCACTTGGCTCAGCAAATTTAATTCTTCTAGGTTAAACCGTTCCTGTGCAGTAACCGTTTTCATGTTTAGGTTTCACTCTGTTTTCTCCTATATGGATACATGTAGTTGGATCTCTAAATCAAACACGGTTTGTGCTAGCTCTTTGAAAATTGGCACAATAATGTAGTTCCAAGTTCTATCGCTATGGTTTGTGTCCTATTGAAGTAGCCCCAAGCAGAGACTGGCGAGAATCACTTTCATTGAAAGGGGTTGCCAAGCATCCAAAAAACTACGAGTTTCCTGAAATCTCAGCAAACATTTTTTCACCCAATCTTGATGATTCTTCCATTTAATGATCAGTACACAAATCCCACTTGGCTCACCAAATTTCGTTCTTCTAGGTTAAACCGTTCCTTTGCAGTAACTGTTTTCATGTTTAGGTTTCACTCTGTTTTCTCCTATATGGATACATGTAGTTGGAACTCTAAATCAAACACGGTTTGTGCTAGCTCTTTCAAACTTGGCACAATAATGTAGTTCGAAGTTCTATCGCTATGGTTTGTGTCCTATTGAAGTAGCCCCAAGCAGAGATTGGCGAGAATCACTTTCATTGAAAGGGGTTGCCAAGCTTCCAAAAAACTACGAGTTTCCTGAAATCTCAGCAAACATTTTTTCACCCAATCTTGATGTTACTTCCATTTAATGATCAGTACACCAATCCCACTTGGCTCACCAAATTTCGTTCTTCTAGGTTAAACCGTTCCTTTGCAGTAACCGTTTTCATGTTTAGGTTTCACTCTGTTTTCTCCTATATGGATACATGTAGTTGGAACTCTAAATCAAACACGGTTTGTGCTAGCTCTTTGAAACTTGGCACAATAATGTAGTTCCAAGTTCTATCGCTATGGTTTGTGTCCTATTGAAGTAGACCCAAGCAGAGACTGGCGAGAATCACTGTCATTGAAAGGGGTTGCCAAGCTTCCAAAAAAACTACGAGTTTCCTGAAATCTCAGCAAACATTTTTTCACCCAATCTTGATGATACTTCCATTTAATGATCAGGACACCAATCCCACTTGGCTCACCAAATTTCGTTCTTCTAGGTTAAACCGTTCCTTTGCAGTAACCCTTTTCGTGTTTAGGTTTCACTCTGTTTTCTCCTATATGGATACATGTAGTTGGAACTCTAAATCAAACACGGTTTGTGCTAGCTCTTTGAAACTTGGCACAATAATGTAGTTCCAAGTTCTATCGCTCTGGTTTGTGTCCTATTGAAGTATCCCCAAGCAGAGACTGGCGAGAATCACTTTCATTGAAAGGGGTTGCCAAGCTTCCAAAAAACGAGTTTCCTGAAACCTCAGCAAACATTTTTTCACCCAATCTTGATGATACTTCCATTTAATGATCAGCACACCAATCCCACTTGGCTCAGCAAATTTAATTCTTCTAGGTTAAACCGTTCCTGTGCAGTAACCGTTTTCATGTTTAGGTTTCACTCTGTTTTCTCCTATATGGATACATGTAGTTGGAACTCTAAATCAAACACGGTTTGTGCTAGCTCTTTGAATCTTGGCACAATAATGTAGTTCCAAGTTCTATCGCTATGGTTTGTGTCCTATTGAAGTAGCCCCAAGCAGAGACTGGCGAGAATCACTGTCATTGTAAGGGGTTGCCAAGCTTCCAAAAAACTACGAGTTTCCTGAAATCTCAGCAAACATTTTTTCACCCAATCTTGATGATACTTCCATTTTATGATCAGTACACCAATCCCAGTTGGCTCACCAAATTTCGTTCTTCTAGGTTAAACGGTTCCTTTGCAGTAACCGTTTTCATGTTTAGGTTTCACTCTGTTTTCTCCTATATGGATACATGTAGTTGGAACTCTAAATCAAACACGGTTTGTGCTAGCTCTTTGAAACTTGGCACAATAATGTAGTTCCAAGTTCTATCGCTATGGTTTGTGTCCTATTGAAGTAGCCCCAAGCAGAGACTGGCGAGAATCACTTTCAGTGAAAGGGGTTGCCAAGCTTCCAAAAAACTACTAGTTAAATAAAAGCAAACATTTTTTCACCCAATCTTGATGATACTTCCATTTAATGATCAGTACACAAATCCCACTTGGCTCACCAAATTTCGTTCTTCTAGGTTAAACCGTTCCTTTGCAGTAACTGTTTTCATGTTTAGGTTTCACTCTGTTTTCTCCTATATGGATACATGTAGTTGGAACTCTAAATCAAACACGGTTTGTGCTAGCTCTTTCAAACTTGGCACAATAATGTAGTTCGAAGTTCTATCGCTATGGTTTGTGTCCTATTGAAGTAGCCCCAAGCAGAGATTGGCGAGAATCACTTTCATTGAAAGGGGTTGCCAAGCTTCCAAAAAACTACGAGTTTCCTGAAATCTCAGCAAATATTTTTTCACCCAATCTTGATGATACTTCCATTTAATGATCAGTACGCCAATCCCACTTGGCTCACCAAATTTCGTTCTTCTAGGTTAAACCGTTCCTTTGCAGTAACCGTTTTCATGTTTAGGTTTCACTCTGTTTTCTCCAATATGGATACATGTAGTTGGAACTCTAAATCAAACACGGTTTGTGCTAGCTCTTTGAAACTTGGCACAATAATGTAGTTCCAAGTTCTATCGCTATGGTTTGTGTCCTATTGAAGTAGACCCAAGCAGAGACTGGCGAGAATCACTTTCATTGAAAGGGGTTGCCAAGCCTCCAAAAAACTACGAGTTTCCTGAAATCTCAGCAAACATTTTTTCACCCAATCTTGATGATACTTCCATTTAATGATCAGTACACCAATCCCACTTGGCTCACCAAATTTCGTTCTTCTAGGTTAAACCGTTCCTTTGCAGTAACCGTTTTGATGTTTAGGTTTCACTCTGTTTTCTCCTATGTGGATACATATAGTTGGAACTCTAAATGAAACACGGTTTATCCTAGCTCTTTGAAACTTGGCAAAATAATGTAGTTCCAATTCTTTCGCTATGGTTTGTGTCCTATTGAAGTAGCCCCAAGCACAGACTGACGAGAAACACTTTCATTGAAAGGGGTTGCCAAGCTTCCAAAAAAAACGAGTTTCCTGAAATCTCAGCAAACATTTTTTCACCCAATCTTGATGATACTTCCATTTAATGATCAGTACACCAATCCCACTTGGCTCACCAAATTTCGTTCTTCTATGTTAAACCGTTCCTTTGCAGTAACCGTTTTCATGTTTAGGTTTCACTCTGTTTTCTCCTATATGGATATATGTAGTTGGAACTCTAAATCAAACACGGTTTGTGCTAGCTCTTTGAAACTTGGCACAATAATGTAGTTCCAAGTTCTATCGCTATGGTTTGTGTCCTATTGAAGTAGCCCCAAGCAGAGACTGACGAGAATCACTTTCATTGAAAGGGGTTGCCAAGCTTCCAAAAAACTACGAGTTTCCTGAAATCTCAGCAAACATTTTTTCACCCAATTTTGATGATACTTCCATTTAATGATCAGTACACCAATCCCACTTGGCTCACCAAATTTCGTTCTTCTAGGTCAAACCGTTCCTTTGCAGTAACCGTTTTCATGTTTAGGTTTCACTCTGTTTTCTCCTATATGGATACATGTAGTTGGAATTCTAAATCAAACACGGTTTGTGCTAGCTCTTTGAAACTTGGCAAAATAATGTAGTTCCAAGTTCTATCGCTATGGTTTGTGTCCTATTGAAGTAGCCCCAAGCAGAGACTGACGAGAATCACTTTCATTGAAAGGTGTTGCCAAGCTTCCAAAAAACTACGAGTTTCCTGAAATCTCAGCAAACATTTTTTCACCCAATCTTGATGATACTTCCATTTAATGATCAGTACACCATCCCACTTGGCTCACCAAATTTCGTTCTTCTAGGTCAAACCGTTCCTGTGCAGGAACCGTTTTCATGTTTAGGTTTCACTCTGTTTTCTCCTATATGGATACATGTCGTTGGAACTCTAAATCAAACACGGTTTGTGCTAGCTCTTTGAAACTTGGCACAATAATGTAGTTCCAAGTTCTATCGCTATGTTTGTGTCCTATTGAAGTAGCCCCAAGCAGAGACTGGCGAGAATCACTTTCATTGAAAGGTGTTGCCAAGCTTCCAAAAAACGAGTTTCCTGAAACCTCAGCAAACATTTTTTCACCCAATCTTGATGATACTTCCATTTAATGATCAGCACACCAATCCCACTTGGCTCAGCAAATTTCATTCTTCTAGGTTAAACCGTTCCTGTGCAGTAACCCTTTTCATGTTTAGGTTTCACTCTGTTTTCTCCTATATGGATACATGTAGTTGGATCTCTAAATCAAACACGGTTTGTGCTAGCTCTTTGAAACTTGGCAAAATAATGTAGTTCCAAGTTCTATCGCTATGGTTTGTGTCCTATTGAAGTAGCCCCAAGGAGAGACTGACGAGAATCACTTTCATTGAAAGGGGTTGCCAAGCATCCAAAAAACTACGAGTTTCCTGAAATCTCAGCAAACATTTTTTCACCCAATCTTGATGATACTTCCATTTAATGATCAGTACACCAATCCCACTTGGCTCACCAAATTTCGTTCTTCTAGGTTAAACCGTTCCTTTGCAGTAACCGTTTTCATGTTTAGGTTTCACTCTGTTTTCTCCTATATGGATACATGTAGTTGGAATTCTAAATCAAACACGGTTTGTGCTAGCTCTTTGAAACTTGGCACAATAATGTAGTTCCAAGTTCTATAGCTATGGTTTGTGTCCTATTGAAGTAGCCCCAAGCAGAGACTGACGAGAATCACTTTCATTGAAAGGGGTTGCCAAGCATCCAAAAAACTACGAGTTTCCTGAAATCTCAGCAAACATTTTTTCACCCAATCTTGATGATACTTCCATTTAATGATCAGTACACCAATCCCACTTGGCTCACCAAATTTCGTTCTTCTAGGTCAAACCGTTCCTTTGCAGTAACCGTTTTCATGTTTAGGTTTCACTCTGTTTTCTCCTATATGGATACATGTAGTTGGAACTCTAAATCAAACACGGTTTGTGCTAGCTCTTTGAAACTTGGCACAATAATGTAGTTCCAAGTTCTATCGCTATGGTTTGTGTCCTATTGAAGTAGCGCCAAGCAGAGACTGGCGAGAATCACTTTCATTGAAAGGGGTTGCCAAGCTTCCAAAAAACTACGAGTTTTTGAAATCTAAGCAAAAATTTTTTCACCCAATCTTGATGATACTTCCATTTAATGATTAGTACAACAATCCCACTTGGCTCACCAAATTTCGTTCTTCTAGGTTAAACCGTTCCTTTGCAGTAACCGTTTTGATGTTTATGTTTCACTCTGTTTTCTCCTATGTGGATACATGTAGTTGGAACTCTAAATGAAACACGGTTTACGCTAGCTCTTTGAAACTTGGCAAAATAATGTAGTTCCAAGTTCTTTCGCTATGGTTTGTGTCCTATTGAAGTAGCCCCAAGCACAGACTGACGAGAAACACTTTCATTGAAAGGAGTTGCCAAGCTTCCAAAAAAACGAGTTTCCTGAAATCTCAGCAAATATTTTTTCACCCAATTTTGATGATACTTCCATTTAATGATCAGTACACCAATCCCACTTGGCTCACCAAATTTCGTTCTTCTAGGTCAAACCGTTCCTTTGCAGTAACCGTTTTCATGTTTAGGTTTCACTCTGTTTTCTCCTATATGGATACATGTAGTTGGAATTCTAAATCAAACACGGTTTGTGCTAGCTCTTTGAAACTTGGCAAAATAATGTAGTTCCAAGTTCTATCGCTATGGTTTGTGTCCTATTGAAGTAGCCCCAAGCAGAGACTGACGAGAATCACTTTCATTGAAAGGTGTTGCCAAGCTTCCAAAAAACTACGAGTTTCCTGAAATCTCAGCAAACATTTTTTCACCCAATCTTGATGATACTTGCAGGTAATGATCAGTACACCAATCCCACTTGGCTCACCAAATTTCGTTCTTCTAGGTCAAACCGTTCCTGTGCAGGAACCGTTTTCATGTTTAGGTTTCACTCTGTTTTCTCCTATATGGATACATGTCGTTGGAACTCTAAATCAAACACGGTTTGTGCTAGCTCTTTGAAACTTGGCACAATAATGTAGTTCCAAGTTCTATCGCTATGTTTGTGTCCTATTGAAGTAGCCCCAAGCAGAGACTGGCGAGAATCACTTTCATTGAAAGGTGTTGCCAAGCTTCCAAAAAACGAGTTTCCTGAAACCTCAGCAAACATTTTTTCACCCAATCTTGATGATACTTCCATTTAATGATCAGCACACCCATCCCACTTGGCTCAGCAAATTTCATTCTTCTAGGTTAAACCGTTCCTGTGCAGTAACCCTTTTCATGTTTAGGTTTCACTCTGTTTTCTCCTATATGGATACATGTAGTTGGATCTCTAAATCAAACACGGTTTGTGCTAGCTCTTTGAAACTTGGCAAAATAATGTAGTTCCAAGTTCTATCGCTATGGTTTGTGTCCTATTGAAGTAGCCCCAAGCAGAGACTGGTGAGAATCACTTTCATTGAAAGGGGTTGCCAAGCTTCCAAAAAACTACGAGTTTCCTGAAATCTCAGCAAACATTTTTTCACCCAATCTTGATGATACTTCCATTTAATGATCAGTACACCAATCCCACTTGGCTCACCAAATTTCGTTCTTCTAGGTTAAACCGTTCCTTTGCAGTAACCGTTTTCATGTTTAGGTTTCACTCTGTTTTCTCCTATATGGATACATGTAGTTGGAATTCTAAATCAAACACGGTTTGTGCTAGCTCTTTGAAACTTGGCACAATAAT